>NC_081538.1:31935519-32018019 GCF_030273125.1 Centropristis striata
CATATTTTAAAAATGTGAATAATTCAGAATTCATATATAAACACTTTTCCAGGTGAACACAAGTGTCCTGAATGTAGTGAAACCAGTTTTCTCCACATGTTGTACTTATTGAAGTATTGTCATGTTTCCAGAATTTAATGTTTTTAACAGGATCTGGTTTATTTTAAATGACACATGTAGAATAAAGAGATTCTGACACGAATATCAACAACCTCTCTAACTACCGCCCTATCTCCAGCCTCCCGTTCCTCTCCAAAACCCTGGAACGCATCGCCGCCGCTCAACTACACACCCACCTCCAGTCCAACAACCTCTACGAACCCCTCCAGTCTGGACTCCTTCACAGCACCGAAACCACCCTCGTCAAAGTCATCAACGATCTCCTCACCTCTGCAGACTCCGGTGCCCTCAACATCCTGATGCTTCTAGATCTCAGCGCAGCCTTTGACACTGTCAACCACTCCATCCTCCTTCAAAGGCTTCACCTCCTACCTCACCTCCTACCTCAGCTCCTACCTCAGCTCCTACCTCACCTCCTACCTCACCTCCTACCTCAGCTCCTACCTCACCTCCTACCTCACCTCCTACCTCAGCTCCTACCTCACCTCCTACCTCAGCTCCTACCTCAGCTCCTACCTCACCTCCTACCTCACCTCCTACCTCACCTCCTACCTCACCTCCTACCTCAGCTCCTACCTCATCTCCTACCTCAGCTCCTACCTCACCTCCTACCTCACCTCCTACCTCACCAACAGGCACCACTTCCTCTCTCTCTCCAGTCACGCAGGGGGTCCCTCAAGGCTCAGTCCTCGGACCCCTCCTCTTCATCTGCTACCTTTTCCCCCTTGGTCACATCATCCGCAAACTCAACCTGGACTTCCACTGTTACGCCAACGACACCCAGATCTACATCAGCACCAAACCCACCCAAACCCCCCCCTCACCCACATCGAAACCTGCATCTCGACAATAAAATCTTGGCTGACACACAACTTTCTCAAACTCAACAGTGACAAAACTGAGCTCCTCCTCATAGGCACCAAATCCACCCTCAATAATCCCGGACCCATCCCACTCACCATCGACACCTCCACCATCACTCCCCCCCCCCCCCCCCCCCCCCCCCTCGGTGTTATCCTGGACCCCCCCCTCTCCTTTGATCCTCATGTCCGCTCCACCTTCAAGACCTCCTACTTTCACCTCCGCCGCATCGCCAAAATCAGACACCGCCTCTCTCCCCCTGCTGCCGAATCCCTCATCCACGCCTTCACCTCCTCCCGCCTCGACTACTGTAACTCCCTCCTCACTGGCATCACTTCACGTTCCCTCCACAAACTCCAACTGGTCCAAAACTCTGCTGCCCGCCTCCTCACCCACACCCGGTCCCGCCATCACTCCTGTTCTCCACTCTCTCCACTGGCTCCCCATCAAACATCAACTTCAAGATTCTCCTCCTCACCTTCAAGGCCCTCCACCATCTGGCTCCCCCTTACCTGTCTGACCTCCTCATCCCCCACCGCCCCACCCGTGCCCTCCGATCCTCCTCCACTCTCTCACTGACAGTACCACCATCTAAACTCAAATCCTTTGGCGACAGAGCCTTCTCCCAAACCCCCCCCGACTCTGGAACTCTCTTCCCCAAAATGTCCCGACTCACCTTCACTCTCCACATTCAAGTCCCGTTTGAAAACCGACCTCTTCTCCCAAGCTTTTGACCTCCCCTACCCATAACCAGTTTCCTGTCTTGCTCCCCATTATTGAAAAGCGCTATATAAATTTAATGAATTATTATTTATAACTGATGATCTGTCCTGATCTCATTCTGTGAGGATGAGGAGGATGCGTTTTTCTTTATGAATTATCTTCATTAAACCTGATCTGTGAGAGACAAAGAACACCATTTCACTAAATATTGATTAAAATAGTTGGTAATGGGGTTATTAATGAAATATAAACATGTTTATTGGGATTCTTTAGTTTCACTGTTCCTGAGAAACAAACAGGAGGTCAAAATGTCCGACGTTATGCAGATGATACAGTTCTATAGGCATTGAACGTCTCTTCTATGTGGCATTTATTGTTTGTTATTATTATTATTATTATTATTATTATTTATTATTATTGTTGACCTGCTATCTCCCCCTAAACACCCACCACTCACAACAACCAGTTAAAAAAAAGGAGGTCAAATGGTGAGAGGTTAAAACACAAGAAACAGACTTTTTCATCCTCTAATTGTATCTTAGAGATCCACACACACACACACACACACACACACACTGAGTGTTGGTCACCCTCTGTGGTTTTCAATCAGACTTCAGTAATAGTGTTTCTGCTTTGTGTGGAGACGATGGATGTGTGTATCAATCATCATCAGCTGACACACACACACACACACACACACACAGTCATGGTTCATGGTCTATAAATCAGAGTGTGTGTGTGTGTGTGTGTGTGTGTGTGTGTGTGTGTAAACGTGAAGTTTTAGTACAAATTTAACGTTTTTTCCAGAATTGTATTTTCAGCCTGAAATCGTAAAAACACACAAAAACACAAAACAAACAGATTTCTGAAGAATATCTGAATGTTTGTTACTTTACATGACGGGAACTTTAACCGTCCCACTGTTTATCTGTTGTTGTTTATTATTTTTTACATTTTTTTTTACAGTGCAGCTTGAGAATCAGAATCAGAATCAGAATCAGAACCACCTTTATTGTCATTGCAAGAACAACAAAATTAACCATCACCAAACTCTCCAAACGTATACTTAAAACACACAAACAATATGACAGAGGAGGAAGAAAAGAAATACAGCACATCATAATAATAATAACAATGACAATAACAATAATAATAATAACTTTATTTATATAGCACCTTTCAAGAACGAGTTACAAGGTGCCGTACAACAGGAATAAAACATCAAATACAATTAACTGACAACAACAAAATAAAACCACAAAATGAAATTACATCGGACTTAATTACGTGTTTTTCAATTAATTTTACATCTCTTTTGATAATTTACGTCTTTTTTGGTAATTTTACTTTTTTTTTGTTCATTTAAGTCTTTTTTTTGTGATCATTTTATGTACTTATTTGGTTGTTCCACGTCTTTTGTGATCATATTAAATATTTTTAAATCATTTGACATCTCTTTTGTTCATTTTGATCGTTTTCTGGTAATTTTACGTCATTTTTGTAATTTTAAGTTTTTTGGGGGAAAAAATTGGTCTTTTTTGTTCATTTTACGTCTTTTTTTGTTCATCCGACATCTTTTTTTGGTAACTTTATGTCATTTTGCTGATATTAGGTCCAGGAGCAGAGTTGTTCTCTGGTGAACCATCAGAGGGATCAGACTGAAGAAAAGATTTATAGAACATGTGAAGAACATCACAACAGACCTGTGTGTGTGTGCGTGTGTGTGTGTGTGTGTCTGTGTATGTGTGTGTGTGTGTGTGTGTGGACTCTTTTTTAACCTCCAGATCTGATTCTCTTCAGCTCCGAGCTCTGTTTTCTAATTATCTCATCTCTTCTTCTTCTCTCCTCCTCCTCTTCCTCCGGCTGGAGGAGGGGAACATCTTTATTTGTTCATTTTACGTCTTTTGGTCATTTTACGTCTTTTTTGTTTATTTTACATCTTTTTTTGGTAATTTTACATACTGACTTATTATTGCTTTTGACATATTAAGAGATTTTTTATTCATTTTACATCTCTTTTGATCATTTTACGTCTTTTTTTGGTAATTTTATGTCTTTTTTGTTTATTTTACATCTTTTTTTTGTTCTTTCAAGTCTTTTTTTGGTAATTTTATGTCTTTTTTGTTTATTTAACATCTTTTTTTGTTCTTTCAAGTCTTTTTTGGTAATTTTATTTACTTATTTGGTTGTTTTTTACGTCTTTTGTGGTCATATTCAGTCTTTTTAAAATTAATTTTACATCTCTTTTGATCATTTTACATCTTTTTTTGGTAATTTTATGTCTTTTTTGTTCATTCAAGATTTCTTTCTGGGGGGAAGAGGAGAGAGAGGAAGAGGAGATGATTAATTAAAAGGATGTGAGGCTGCAGGACTCTGCAGACGGAGTGTGAAGCTGATCGATGGACTTCCTGCTGACACACACACACACACACACACACACACACACACACACACATTCCTATATGACCGAGTGTGGACTCGTGTTTCTGCATATTTAAATGATTCTCTACATCAAAGAAAAAAGATGGAAATTAAATCCTTTCAACATTTAAATATTTCTCTGTGATGCAAATATTAAACATGAACATTAAATAAATATAAACAACATAAAAACATGACTATATATATAAATATATATATAAATATAAATAAAGTAGATATAAATATAATATAAATACTGTACATAGATATATGTAGCTCTCAGCTCCACTGCTGGATACACACACAGACACACACACACACACACACACACACGCACACACACACACACACACACACACAGAGCTGCATGGCTGTGATTGGCTGCCTGCAGCCTGTGACGGCTGATTAACTCCGTTATGGATCCTTTATAATCCTGCTGTCTGAGCGTTGCCGGGGCAACTGGAGACAGGAAGTGCTGCTGCAGATGATTTATGATCCTTCTTCTTCTTCTTCTTCTTCTTCTTCTTCTTCTTCTTTGGTGGAATGGCAGATTATTATCTCAGGATTCAACGGTTCAAACATGAAGAAGCGTTTTTTATCTGATGAATGAAAACGAACCAACAACAACAATAAACAACGGTGAGTTATGATGGAGACAACAGGAAGCTGATAGAAGCTGGTTATCTCCCAGTAAACCTGCTTCAGCCCTCCATGGTTCCCTGTTGGCCCATTCATGGCCTGGCAGATTCACACAGCGCATCTTTTTGAGTGATGCGATACTTTAAAAAAGAGGAAGAGTACAGGGAACCAATAGAAACGCTTTAATCTGTCACATGACCTCCATATTGAAACCATAAGTTGCAGACTTTTCCAAAGGAAACAGCTTTGCCATTTTGGGCCACAAAAAAATCACTCAGATATTTATATATGTGTAAAAAAATAATAATAAAAAAAAAAATATATATATAGTATTATATTATATATTTTATGTCTTCTTTGGTAATTTTACAACTGTTTTGTTAATTTTATGTCTTATTTGGACATTTTATGACATTTTTGTGCCACTTTTGGAAACTTTTTATTATATTTATATATTTATAGTAATTGTATATATATATAAAAAGACACAAATTGACCACAAAATGACAAAAAAGGCATAGACTCCTATGAGAGCCTCTGCCACAGCTCCCATAGACTCCTATGAGAGCCTCTCCCACAGCTCCCATAGACTCCTATGAGAGCCTCTACCACAGCTCCCATAGACTCCTATGAGAGCCTCTCCCACAGCTCCCATAGACTCCTATGAGAGCCTCTGCCACAGCTCCCATAGACTCCTATGAGAGCCTCTGCCACAGCTCCCATAGACTCCTATGAGAGCCTCTCCCACAGCTCCCATAGACTCCTATGAGAGCCTCTGCCACAGCTCCCATAGACTCCTATGAGAGCCTCTACCACAGCTCCCATAGACTCCTATGAGAGCCTCTACCACAGCTCCCATAGACTCCTATGAGAGCCTCTCCCACAGCTCCCATAGACTCCTATGAGAGCCTCTACCACAGCTCCCATAGACTCCTATGAGAGCCTCAACCACAGCTAATAAACAGCAGTGAACTGGAGAAGGAGGATCCTCCTCTTCCTGTGGGAAATGTGTCGGAGATTGAAGGTCGGGATCTCTTCGTCTTCACGGAGCTGCAGCCTCGGGCCAAACACCAGCGCGTGTGTGTGTGTGTCTGTGTGTGTGTGTGTGTGTGTGTGTGTGAGTGTGTGTGTGTGTGTGTGTGTGAGGAGCCTTCAAAGTAAAATGTTTCCTGCTGTCGTTAAAATGACCTCTGCAGTTGAAAGGAGGTGTTGATGCAACAAACAGAGTTTCATTTTTTCTCTTTGATGAAAATAAATAAATAAATAACAACGTTGCTGCTCCGTCCGTCTGAGCAGAAAACGTGAAATGAGAGAAATATTTATTAGAATAAATAAATAATAATTAGAGACAAGCTGCAGCAGGAAGAATTTATATCGTCCAACATCCAGAAACATGTCGACGTGATTCTCAGGATCCTTCAGTTCAAACAGGAAAAACAGTTTCAGTTATTCAACAAAAATATACCCGATTATTTCACAGCTTTTGTGCAATGCCTTAAAAACAATAAATTCATTTTATTACAAATATTTACCATGAAATAAAAGGTGAAATCTCATATGAGCGTTTCACTGGTAGAGATTGTTTCTAAAACTGAAGCACACATAAAGATTCACAGCTGGAACCAAAAGCTTCGCTTTGGTTCAGTTTGTTGTCATTTTAAGTCTTTTTTTGGTCATTTACTTCTTCTTTGGTAAGTTACTTAATTTTATTTCATTTTTTGTCATCTTTACGTCTTTTTTGGTAATTTTTTAGATCTTTTTTGGTCATTGTATGTCATTTTTGGTCATTTTACATCGTTATTTGTATTTTATTTTGCCATTTTTACATCTTTTTTGTATTTTACGTCTTTTTTTTTGTCATTTTACGCCTATTGTGGGGTGGAGTTATTTTACAGAGTTTTTCTTGTTTGTGCAATGCCATAAAAACAATAAATTATCCTTTGGCCAATTTGTATCTTTTATGTTAATTTTACAACTTTTAGTTGGTCTTTCATGACTTTGTTTTGGTAATGTGTCTCTTTTTTGGTCATTTTATATGTTTTTTGGTCATTTTGTGTCTTTTTGGGTAAAGTGATGTCTTTTGTTGGTCTTTTATGACTATTATAATAATTGTATGTGTCCTTTGGTCATATTGTGTCTTTTTGTCATTTTGTGTCTTTTTTTTTGGTCTTTTTGTGTCTTTTTTTGGTTTTGCATCTTTTTTTTGGTCTGTTTTTTGAATTTTGCGTGTCATTTGGCCAGTTTGTATCTTTTACGGTCCGTTTACTTCTCTCTCCTCGTGTCATTCATTATCCAGAAGGTTGTGTTTGAACTCGTGTAGAGGAGACGAGCGCTGATGGCTGAATATTAATGTGCTGTTTTAAAAGTGTCCCGGCGGGTCGGAGGACGCCGTGTGATGAAATCTAATCTGCTGCTCCACGTCAGCACATTCAGTCATTAAGGCGTCTCCTTCCAACAAGTGTCTCGTAAAGACTGAAAACACAAAGTCCAACAGGTTATAAAGGTCTTTATGACTATCAGAAGACAGACCGCCACACCGTTCTCTGACTCCAGTTTCACCAGTTTAACGAGCTTCTAGTTGCTCTATTGTCGTCCATCCTTTTCTTTCCCTTATCCAACATTTCCCAGCTTCTCCTGGAGAACCCCGAGGAGTTCCCAGTCCACATGAGATCTAAACTCTTTGTGTTTGCATCTGTTTCACATATCTGGTGCCAAATGTGTCTGTTTTAGTGGAGAATTAGTAACAAATGTTAAAAACCCAGTAAAGAGGAAACAGAACTGAGACCGTTCAGATTTATTGACCCTACAGCAGGGGTCTCAAACTCAAATTACCTGGGGGCCGCTGGAGGCAGCATCAACATGACCAAAAAAAGACACAAAATTCACAAAAAAGACACAAAATTATAAAATAAGACACAAAATTATTTAAAAAAAACACAAAATTATTAAAAAAGACACAAAATTATTAAAAAAGACACAAAATTAACAAAAAAAGACACAAAATTAACAAAAAACGACACAGAATTACCACAAGAAAAGGGACCTTCCACACACAACAACCTGTTCTCACAGGAATCTGTGAAATAGCCACAGATTTGCTTAACTCAAATTTCCGTGAAACTGACACGGATTTGGCTACAATGCAAGTTAATGACAGTCATATCCCGTGGCTATTCCATGGATATTTGTTCCTATTGGTTTGTTCCAAGTCAGTGACTTTCAAGGTCCCGGCGGTCAGAACAAAAAACATGGCGGACAGTTCTCTCATTTTTAGTGAAAAATCAATATTTTGACTTAGTTTCTGCATAAAAATGGATTTTGATCACATTTCCAGCGAGAAATATATGTTTTATTTTCTAAATATTCACTCAGTGAATGTACATAATCACTTTGTGGCGAAGATCTCGCCAGAAAAACACGATCTGCTGTGTTTTATTTTGAAATCAGTTTTATTTTGTAATCTACCGGATGTGGTGTGATCTCATTGAATCGCGCTTCACTGTAAATGGCCCCGACTCTGCTCTCCTGTTTTAGTTAAAATATCTTCATTAAACAAACATTGTTGTCTTTTTTTAGCATAGATAATATACATACAGTATAATTATTTATTAGACAGTGTGTGACATTTGATATATTGGGTAGAAATAGGTTTTCACAGCCCTAATAGGGAAGAACTACAAAACGAGAGGTCTAGGGAGTTGTAGTTTTTTTAATAAAACAGGTTTTTACCTAAAATTGGAAGTTGGAAATACTTAATTAGTGGCTTTCCATGGGTTTGAGGGGATGTCAATCACATTTTTGGCATCAGAATTTAAATATTGTCTTGTTCAATGGGGGATTTGTTGTTTTTTCAGCATATCCTAAAGCCCCCCCACTCCCACCCCTTAGTGACTATGCTCACATTATAGTCCATGTCAACACCTTTCTATAACAGTAGGTCTCATGTCTGTAACCCTTTTTGTCTCTTAGTTATAATCATTTAAATATGCCCCAGGGTTAAGGTTCAAAGGTCAATATCTCAAAGCAAGAATATTATAGAACCTTGAAATTGATATATGTTACTCTCCAGGCCAAGACCTTTCCGGTGATGTATTTGGTTTAGCTCTATGACAAAGTTTTATTTTTTTCAAACCTTGGAAATCTGCCCTAACAGACTAAGATTCCCACAGCCCTTTGAGAGTGCGAGATGTGAAAAAATAAAACTTTTATCTAAATTAAAAACCCAACTGTTACTTTAAGTTTTACACCAGTTATAACAAATTACCCCCAAAAATAACAATATTTCTACAATATTTCTTCTACTTTCTTAAATCACATACAAATAAATGTAAAATAAAAATAATTATCCGTAATTAAATATAGGCAGCTCATTAAATCAAATCAAATCAATTTTATTTATATAGCCCAAAATCACAAATCACAGACTTGCCTCAAAGGGCTTCACAGACTGTACATGATACGACATCCTCTGACCTTTGACCCTCACATCGGCCAGGGAAAAACCCCTTAAAAAACCCATTTTTATATCTGTGTGAGCTTTTTAATTTAAATCTAATATTACAGAAAATAACTTCATTTTATTAGTAACTTCTTTAACTAAACACAAAATTAAAACTAAATTAAAAACCCAACTGTTACTTTAAGTTTTACACCAATAATAACAAATTACCCCCAAAAATAACAATATTTCTACAATATTTCTTCTACTTTCTTAAATCACATACAATAAATGTAAAATAACAGTAAATATCATTAATTGAATATAAACAGCTCATTATTAACAAAACAACTATTATTTCAAGTTAAATGTAAAAACGAAAAAAACTACATTTATTTCAGATTTTTGAACAATAAAGTTTCTGTATTATTTACACAATTAACTTCTACTTTAAAATTACAATAATTATCTGTAATTAAATATGTAGGTCATGATATGAGGGTTTATATCCACAATAACGATTTAATGTTTTTATTTGTAATTTTAATGTAAATCTTATTAGTTTTATATTTATGTTTACTTTAACATTCAAACACTCTAACACCTGATTTTACAGAAAATAACATTTTTAAATTAGTTTTTAATTGATATTTATAAAATTGTTTTGTAAATTAACATTCAAATTTTATTTGAAGTATTACGCCAATAATAATTAATATTTATTTCTCTTTTTTTAACAGCAAAGTTATCGTATTATTTTAGTTTTTTAGTTTACATCTGTTTTAAGGAAAAAAGTAAAATTACAATAATTATCTGTGATTAAATATGTATTACAAACTGATATTTTAATGTTTTTTCCAATTTAAGTATTTTTACATTAAAACTTTAAATCTTATAGTTTTGCATGTATAATAACTTTTAATTTTAAATGTCATTTTAAAGAGGATGAAAACATTTTTGCACTTTCATATATTTTTTAAATAAGTTTTAATGTATATTTTTTACAGATATTATTTATACATTGCAAACTAAATTGTTATTTAAAGTTTTATACAAGAATAGGAACTCAGAGAAAAGTTATTGTATTATTTATATATACTATTTCTGTTGATTTCCTAAATTAATAGTAAAAAAAAATTAAAAGTAAAATACATAATTAAATGTGTTGCTCATTGGTTTAAGGTCATTAAAAGTTAAATGTTTAACTCACAGATTTCACAGTGAAACTTCCCCAGTTGATTACTGACATGAAGACAATTATTGTTTGTATTACAAGTTTTCTGTTTAAATATGTAAATGAGGCGTTATCTATCGTTAACTTTTGGTGAATTTAGGAGAAACCTACAGACGCAAATAAACAAAGTGAAGTTAAAGAAACATGTTCTCTTTCCACCAGTCTGAAAGAAGAACAACATTTAAATTTAACCTGAAATCTGAAGAGTTTAACCTGCTGCTCTTTACATCACTTCTGATTATTTGAGTTTACAGAACTCAGCAGAGCCTCCATAAACATAAATACGAACTCCAGCGTGGAGCGGCTGAGTGAACGTGGTCTGGACTCTGTGGAGGAGGGTCATGGTTTCAGAGACGCTGTAAAAGGACAGAATACCTGCTCTGTGATCCAGGAACACTCCCACTCTGGAGGACCAAGGACCTGAGACGGGAGTTTGGACGTTGTTGTGCCAAAAGGTATAACCGAACACGCTACAATCTAACGCCCAAGATTTGTTATTAGATCCAAACTCACAGTCACCTGACCCCCCTGCTCTGCTGATGTTCTTGTATGAGACTGCTACAATAACTCCTCCTGTCCCGCTCCACTCCACCTCCCAGTAACAACGTCCAGTCAGACTCTCTCTACTCAGGACCTGCCACTGATCAGTGAATCTGTCTGGATGATCAGGATAAAGCTGTTTTCTCATTACTGTAACTTTCCTGTTTCCTTCAGATAATACCAGCCATTCGTTTACTGTGTTTGGATCCAGAGTGATTTCTCGTGAATACTGTAAGAACTCAGCTCTGGTCTTTGGCTCTGCTGCCGGCAGTAAAACATTCACTTCAGTCAGTGAGACGTCTGTCCATTTGTCTCTCAGGACGTCCTGCAGTTCGTCTCTGACTCGTGACACGGCCGCTGTCACGTGGTCAAAGCGGCGGCGAGGACGGATCTGGATGCTGGATGTAGACGGGCTGAGTGCTGACAGTGAGGGGTAGCTGTGGAGAAACTGGTTGTGGTCCTCTGTGTTTGAGAGCTTCTTCAGTTCAGCGTCTTTCCTCTTCAGCTCTCTGATCTCCTGCTGCAGCTTCTCCTCCACCTCTTTGACTCCACTCACTTTAGTTTCCTGCTGGGATCTGACCTGCCGCTTCACCTCAGAGCTTCTTTCCTGCATGAGACGGATCAGCTCAGTGAACATCTTCTCACTGTCCTCCACTGCTTTATCAGCAGAGAGATTGATGGCCTCCAGCTCCTGTTGAAGCAGCTTCACATCTTTCTCTCTGTCCTGGATTCTCTGCTGGATGTTGAGTCGACTCACCTCCAGCTCTTTCTGCCTCTCGCTCCTTTCTGCTGCAGCTGAGACCGTGTCGTGGCCTTTATGTTGGTCCACAGAGCAGAGATAACAGATAGACTGCCGATCGGTCCGGCAGAACATCTTCATCACCTCATCGTGCTGAGAGCAGATGTTCTCCTGCAGCTTCTCGGAGGGCTCCACCAGCTTGTGTTTCTTAAATGAAGCCACATCATAATGAGGCTGGAGGTGTTGCTCACAGTACGAGGCCAGACACTGCAGACAGGACTTGAAGGCTTTCAGTTTTCTCCCGCTGCAGAAATCACAGGCCACATCTTCAGGTCCAGCATAGCAGTGGTCAGCAGGAGCAGCTTGGAGTCCAGTCTTCTTCAGCTGCTCCACTAAATCTGCTAACATGGTGTTTTTCTCCAGTTTGGGCCTCGTTGGGAAGTTCTTCCTGCACTGAGGGCAGCTGTAGACCGGTTTCTGATCCTCTCCATCCCAGTGGCTGTTAATACACTTCATGCAGTAGTTGTGTCCACAGGAAAGAGCCACCGGATCCTTCAGTAGATCCAGACAGATCGAACAAGAGAAACTCTCCCGGTCCAGCTGAACTCCTTTCTGCGCCATTTCACCTCTCAGAGACGAAGCCTGTGTGACTGTGACTCACCTGTGAGCGTCTTATCAAAGGTTCAAGGTTTAAGGTTTATTGTTTTACTCAACACGGGGAGGAGTAATCAAGTTTTACTACATTCCTGGACGAGGAACGCCACTTTATCTTTCACCTTTGTTCGCTCGTTTGCTTTATGTGACTCTGACTCGACCTCAAACTCAAAATCAAGTGTGTGTGTGTGTATGTGTGTGTGTGTGTGTCCACAATAATCCATGAAGGCAGTGAGAGGATCAGCTCGTGGTGTTACAGGATTAAAGGTATTATGAAATTTAAAGTATATAAACGACCACTGCTCAAAAAAAGTAACAAGACACTAACTTGTGTAAAGAAGCTTCAGGTTGTAATGATCTGACGTGTTCCTGGTCTGTTACTGTCTGATCTGAGAGTTATAATCTAGAAGAGGTAAATAAACAGAGCTAGTGACTCGTCTGAAGCCAAAAACACTCGAGAGAGACTCGAGTGGGAGAGATCCATCAGCTGCAGCTCCGATCAGAACAAACAGAGCAGCCGAGTGGAGACGAGCCAGAACGAGACTCGACGACACGTGTCAGTCACCAATCACAAGTCCACAAGTCACCTGACTGGGCAGCTTTAATCACCCACAAGTCACTGCTGCAACACTGACGGCCAGTTGTAGCTTTTTCTGTTTTAGCAGCAAAATGAACCAATTTATTAAAAAGATAATATTAATAATAGATGTTTTACCTGCAGACAAAAGTCTAATAATTATTATCATAATAACAATATACATTCTGAGGAGCAGGAGCAGGAGGAGGAGGAGGAGGAGGAGCAGCAGGAGGAGGAGGAGGAGGAGACTCCTGGATTAGAAATCCGGCTGGTTAAATTAGGAGAAGGTATTTTTAGTTTCAGCTGCCCCGTCAGACCTCCTCCATCTGAGGCATTAATTACAGCGTCAACTCCCACTAAATATACCCACTACTGCTGAGGAGGAGCAGGAGGAGGAGGAAGAGGAGCAGGAGGAAGAGGAGGGAGGAGGAGGAGAATAGAGGAGAATGGCCTTTATTGTCATTGTATATAACACAACTAAATTAGAGTGTAACTCCTAGGAGGAGGAGTAGGAGGAGGAGGAGTAGGAGTAGGAGGAGGAGGAAGAGGAGGAGGAGAGGAAAGGAGAGGAGGAGGAGGAGAATATTTTATTTATTGTTATTGATGAGTGTGAATCAGTGCAAAAGACATAAAAAGATGAAAGAAGATGGAGGACACGTGGAACATAAACATGAGAGTCCTGAAATAAATCAGAGATAAATATTACACAGCAATGAATGACAGTAATGATAAACATAAATATAAATATAAACATAAACATAAATATAAATATAAACATAAATATAAATATAAATATAAACAGTTTATAAATCGTCTCCGTCTGCAGCCGAATGAAGGAACACAAAGAAAACTAAACATTTACACAATAAAACACAAATTTGAATCAGTGTAGATTTCTCTGTTCTCCTCCTGTTTCTCCTCCTGTTCTCCTCCTGTTTCTCCTCCTGTTCTCCTCCTGTTCTCCTCCTGTTTCTCCTCCTGTTCTCCTCCTGTTTCTCCTCCTGTTTCTCCTCCTGTTCCTGTAAGAGTCCCTGTTTCTGTCTCTGACGGAGTTTGACCAGGAGAGGAGAGGAGTGAGGAGGTGCTGCCCCCTGCTGGCCTCCTGCAGCTCCTCCACCTCACACTGAATCTGAACAAACATTTACATAAAAATATACATAAAAATTTAAAAAATAAATAAATAAATAAATATATATATATATATATATATATATTTTTTTTTTATTATTATTTTTTATTTCTTTTTATTATTATTTTTTTTTTATTCATCATTGGCGTCAGCCTATTGGAATTTTTATTCAAATTCCATCAAAAAGTCAACTAAAATGTGCATCAGAGCTTTAGAAACTAAGTGTCCGGCACCTTAAACTCTACATTTTGTCAACTTCAGGTCTAGTTTTGAGTTTTTCTAGAAAGGCGAGCTTACAATTAAAATTACCAAATCTCCTGAGAAATTTCTTACTAAATCAAATTGATGAATGCTCATTATGGCCTATTAGTAATGTTGGTAGGTTAATTTAGATTGAGTAGGTTATTTTATCTTATTTACCGACATTTTTTCTCTTTCTTTGTCCAACATTGGCTCTTTTGTTAGTAAAGGTTGCCGACCCCTGGTATAACTGGAGCCCTTTGGACAACAGCTAACAATGTACGATTACTAATGTACAAAAACTAGCACATAACAGGCCAATGAACGGGGCGTCCCGGTGGCTCACACTGGTAGAGCGCGTACCGTTAAGGCTGAGTCCTTGCTGCGGCGGGTTCGAATACGGCCTGAGGTCCCTTTGCAGCATGTCTTCCCCTTTCTATCTGTCACTATCTCATAAAGCAGTAAAATGACAAAAAATTATCTTAGAAAAAAAAAGGCCAATGAACTCCCAGCAAACAAAGTGACATGATGTACAACGCAGCTAGAAGCTAACGTTAGCCTAACATTAGAAAGGGTTAGGCTAACGTCAGCTAACATTAGCCTAATGTTAGAAAGGGTTAGGCTAGCATTAGAAAGAGTTAGGCTAATGTTAGAAAGAGTTAGGCCAAATTTTAGAAAGAGTTAGGCTAGCATTAGAAAGAGTTAGGCTAACGTTAGAAAGAGTTAGGCTAGCGTTAGAAAGAGTTAGGCTAACGTTAGAAAGAGTTAGGCTAACGTTAGAAAGGGTTAGGCTAACGTTAGAAAGAGTTAGGCTAACGTTAGAAAGGGTTAGGCTAACGTTAGAAAGGGTTAGGCTAACGTTAGAAAGAGTTAGGCTAACATTAGAAAGGGTTAGGCTAACGTTAGAAAGAGTTAGGCTAACGTTAGAAAGGGTTAGGCTAACGTTAGAAAGAGTTAGGCTAACGTTAGAAAGAGTTAGGCTAACGTTAGAAAGGGTTAGGCTAACGTTAGAAAGGGTTAGGCTAACGTTAGAAAGGGTTAGGCTAACGCTAGAAAGGGTTAGGCTAACGTTAGAAAGGGTTAGGCTAACGCTAGAAAGGGTTAGGCTAACGTTAGAAAGAGTTAGGCTAACGTTAGAAAGAGTTAGGCTAACGTTAGAAAGGGTTAGGCTAACGTTAGAAAGGGTTAGGCTAACGTTAGAAAGGGTTAGGCTAACGCTAGAAAGGGTTAGGCTAACGTTAGAAAGAGTTAGGCTAACTTTAGAAAGGGTTAGGCTAACGTTAGAAAGGGTTAGGCTAACGTTAGAAAGGGTTAGGCTAACGTTAGAAAGGGTTAGGCTAACGTTAGAAAGAGTTAGGCTAACATTAGAAAGGGTTAGGCTAACGTTAGAAAGAGTTAGGCTAACGTTAGCTAACTTTAGCCTAACATTAGAAAGGGTTAGGCTAACGTTAGAAAGGGTTAGGCTAACGTTAGAAAGGGTTAGGCTAACGTTAGAAAGAGTTAGGCTAACATTAGAAAGGGTTAGGCTAACGTTAGAAAGAGTTAGGCTAACGTTAGAAAGGGTTAGGCTAACGTTAGAAAGGGTTAGGCTAACGTTAGAAAGGGTTCGGCTAACGTTAGAGAGGTTAAAGATAACTTTAACCTCTCTAACGTCTCTATCAGAGTGACAACATGTTGCCTCGAACACGTTGTTGACTTGCCTTAGAACAGATGTAGACGTCCTTGTTCATTTTATCACGTTTAGTTGGTGTTGTGGTCATAACTTTCTCCAGAGCAGACACTTCTCTGGGGTGAGATGTGGTAAATGGCAGTAAATCCCCCCGTGGCCTCTCAGGATACCTAGTGTCAGAGCTGCATGGACCCCATGAACACCGTTTGATCATTTTAAACTTAAAATGTCAAGAAAAAACATATAAAAACAAATGAAAACGGACTAGCTCCAATGCATTTCAATGGACGTGGAAGCAGAGAATGTCCGAGTGTATTGGGTTAGCTATGCGCACTGTGATTGGCTCATTGCTTTGGGGGCGGGGCTTAGCCATAGGTCAGGGTCCTGCGGCGCCCCTCAGAGGACAAACTGTCAATCTGTGGTAAAAGAAACAGACGGTCTTTGTGGCAAGTCAGCGAATAAACTTTTATTATGCCTGCACAATGTTGCCAGATTGAAGGTTAACATATCAAACAGTTCAAATCAATTCCATTCATCCATTTCTGATACATAGAAAAATCACTATAAAATGTCACTCTGTAATACTGTGTTTCTTCTTCAACATTCACAAAATCAACGGATCGTCTCACTGCACTTCTTCTTCTGTGGTAAAAAACAAAAATCTGACCTCATCACCTGCTCTTCCTCAACAATAAGACCATTTTCTGTCAAAGAAAATAAAATGAGGGGAAAAAAGGTCTGAGAATAAATAAAGTGAAAGCAAAGAGATGTAAAGTTAGAGTTCCAGTTATCTTTTCTTTCTCAAAGTCCAAAAATATCCTTTAAACATCTTTAAAGTAGAAAGATCTGCATAGTGGTTTATCCAGACGGTTGAACTGATCATGACGGGAAGATTGTCTTTAACTTTACTGAGTCTGAACCAATAAAACGAGTCGACAGGTCGGATTTCAAGTGTAAATCAGTGACTTCACGTCAGATCACTTGAAACAAGATGCTTGTGCAACTAGATACTAACTTGTGCAACTAGATACTAACTTGTGCAACTAGATACTAACTTGTGCAACTAGATACTAGCTTGTGCAACTAGATACTAACTTGTGCAACAAGATATTAACTTGTGCAACTAGATACTAACTTGTGCAACAAGATATTAACTTGTGCAACAAGATACTAACTTGTGCAACAAGATATTAACTTGTGCAACTAGATACTAACTTGTGCAACAAGATATTAAATTGTGCAACAAGATACTAACTTGTGCAACAAGATATTAAATTGTGCAACAAGATATTAAATTGTGCAACAAGATATTAAATTGTGCAACAAGATACTAACTTGTGCAACAAGATATTGACTTGTGCAACTAGATATTAACTTGTGCAACTAGATACTAACTTGTGCAACAAGATAGTAACTTTTGCAACAAGATATTGACTTGTGCAACTAGATAAATAACTTGGTAACATTTTAGTGCACGTTTGATCCTGTTTGCAGGTCTCATCTGGTGCATACGTGAAAATATCTCCTGATATTAGCTGACTCGTGGACTCGGACTCTCTTCCTTCACAGGTTAGAACTTGGTCAACGAGTGAGTTGACCGAATGAGCACAGTTCTACAGGGAACCGTTCTAAATGCTGGTGTGTCAGGACTTTTAAAACTGCGGAACAACTGGAAGCACAACTGTCTAGAACTGAAGTAAGGTTCGTATAAAACCGCTGAGTTTCTCCGAGAGTAAATAAACTTTGGCACGTAGCGTGAAAACAGGAAGTGAAAAGTCTTTGCATGTTCAGTGCATGGGGACGAGGAGTAGCTGCAGCGGAGGGACGGACGCAGAGACGGAGGGTTCTGTTTAAGGGACGGTGACGTGGAAGGGACTGCCGGGGACGTTCTCGTCGCCCCACTTGACGATGAGGATGTAGCTGCCTTGTTCTTTGACGGTGTACGTGACGTTGTACATCCTGTTGCCCATGTGTTTGACGTAGACCTCCTCGCAGGGCGTCTTCGGCCCGTGGACGCCCACCATCAGCATGTTGGTGCCTGCAGATGGGGACAGGCTCGGTCAAAGGTAAAAACTGTATAAAATGATCACCGCGCTGCATGGCGCCGCTCCTCACCTGCTTTGCTGCAGTCGACTGTGAACGTGTTCTTCTGACCCACGAAGGCCTTGGACAGCCCGGCGCCTCTGGAGATGACTTTACTGCCGTCTGAGGAGAACTTGGGTAAGGAGGCGAAGGCTCCTCCCATCGCTGACGACTTGGAGACGGTTTCCACCAGAACGGACGATGTCTCGTGCAAACTGTGGCCGCCGGACAGACGAGGTCCTGCAGACAGAGTCAGAGAGTCTCAGTTCAGAAGGAGCACCTCAACAACCTTTACACTTTCTCCACCAAATACTCCCTGTGGATACGAGCTCTGGTTTGGATTTGATCTGTATCTTTTATCTCATTAACCCATCTATGTTTTATATACAGTAATTACTTTATTTACAAAAAGCCGGTTAAAGTTCAATCATAGGAGCTTTCACAGTGTGACATTTATGTTTCTAGACCATTTTTAAAATGTGAATTTTCTTTTTACAATGAAAACTATTACTATTTTTAATTTACATGCAAATAGACTTTTTTGCAGTTTTATTATTTATTATTCTTTCTGCTAACATAACCCGGGACCCCCCTAGATGGTTTGGTTCGATAGTTTTAATTGTCAGTACCATATCGTTGATTACTTTGATCTGGATCTCCTTTAACTTGATGCTCATCGTAATCAAGGATGAGGATTATTTCATCAAACATGATGCATCAGAGCTCCACGTTGTGCAGAATGGGCCCTTTTTATTTTTCCTGCCACTGGATTCTGCCCCTTTTTTTGTGAAAAATGGGGGGTTGTGGTCAGTGGACTTTAAGGGGAGCTATCAGGTCAACAATTAATGCCCCATAGAAGTGTACATCATATGAAAGCTGGGGATCTGAAGGTTAATTAGGATGCAGCTCAGCACTGTGTTGCTCTGCTCATAAATCACTAATTAATTGACTTAATCAATTAATTAAACCTATTAAGGCTTTCCGAAGTCCATTTGACCGTTTAGGGACCCCGATATGTACGAGTGGCCAAATACAATGTCGTCATAATAAAGCATGTAAGAGAACTCTTGTGGAAATCCATAAAATCCATTTTCATTCATAAATTATGTAGTCAGAGGTCAGAGGATCGCTTTGAAAATCTCAATGCTTAGTTACCGAGCAAGTAAAAGCCTATAATAGCCGAACTTTGCTTCCAAACAAGATACCCTGACATGCTCTGTACCAAAGGATTCCTTAGATCTTATGTTTCATATGATATCAAAATCTTCTCTGTAAGAAAAATTCGTCCCGCTATAGCTCTGTGAGCCCAACGTCCCAAGGGCGGTACATTAGAGCGTAAAGGTGTTAATTAATCGAATATAATATAAATAACGCCGTCTCTCTTGACAAACATGCACAACAGAATGAGAAGAACCATCATGAGCTGAAAATCTTTAAATGGATGCCAAATTTCCATTTTTTTTGTTGTTGTTGTTGTTGAAGACAATTCAGCAAAATTTAGCAAAAATCTAAGTCAGGTGGATTTTTTCAACACTCAACAAACAACCTTAATTTTAAAAGATAATCTTGTTTACAAGTGCACCTGGAGGAAAAAACAACATTTATATCCTTTGGCGCCCCCCTTGTCCATGAGATTCTATCAAGAATAAAGACTCCCTTTTTATAACAGAAATTATAAATAAATCCGGTCAGTGGCTGAAGCAGAGAAGACACATGCTGGATTTTGACATCTTGAGACCACAGTTATTACTCTGCTTTTTCTTTTTGGTTCAAAAAGAAGAAAAAAACAGAGAATCATGTTTCAATGTCTGGGCGACCAGGAGAAGGCTCCAGAGTGAGGACTGGACAGTTTGGTGGATGATGGACGAGGTCCCAGAACTTCGTACTGCAATAATCTCAGAGACATTCCAGCATTAAACCCACCTGAGACTTTGGCCTTGAAGGGGCTGCCGACGATGTGCTGGGGTCCTCCGTACTTGATGGAGATCAGGTAGTTCCCAGGGGCCATGGGTGTGTAGGAGACCTTGTAGCCCTCAGGACACTCCTGACAGTCCATCTTCACCTTGGAAGGCCCGTCGATGGTCACTGACAGAGCTCCTGAACCGGCATTACACGTGTTCACGATAAACTCTGACGCCACACCTGAAGGGCGACAAAGACGTGACGAACACGTCACAATCCACTTTATGACTTCATGAACAGCTTTGAATTATAAGTTAATTTGTCGTGCACACCTGTGGTCCTGTGGTTGTAAAAGGCATCAGCTAGGTAAGTTAACTAGTTAACTTTCATGTCAACTCAGATTTAAGATTTAAGATTTATCCATTTATTAATCCCACAATGGGGAAATTTAACCTCTGCATTCAACCCATCCCTTTTTTTTTTTACACACAAGTTATACGATTCAGTTTGATGTTTTCATGTTCTAAACACTGGATTTAATCTCTAATTTACTAGTTTTTCCTCATAAACTTTATATTTTGCACCTTTAGTGTTTTAGTCACTAAATTCCTCGTCAAGTGGTTCAGAAAACATAAAATACTGAATATAATACGTAACAGTGGAGTTGTTTTAAACCTCTAACCCTAAAGCTGGCAGAACTGACCACCTGATCCACTGATCTCAGTAAATTTGCACACATTTCTTGAAATAAACAGTTTTCAGCAGTAAAATGAGTTTCAGATGAGCATTTATAGAGTTGATTGTCATCTGCATATTGATACACATTAGCATTGAGCTCACAGATAGCCCTTAGCGATAACAAACTTTAAAACGCAGTGGGACCAGAAATGAGCCCTGTGGAACTATATAATAATATATAAAGTTCCTTCTAATTGGGAGGCTTATCTCTTCTACATGTTTTTTTAATTGTATTTATTATTTCATTTTTTATTTTCTGTGCGTACCTGTGGTTCCTCCCTCCAGCCCCGGTCCGAAGGCAGACACCATGCCTGGATCTCCGACCTGTCCGGGTTCTCCGACTCGGATCTTGAAGGGACTGCCGGGGACGTGGCTGCCATTGAAACGGACGTCAATAGAATGGACTCCGTTTTCCCTCGGGATGAACCTGATCGCATGCTGGTCTGTGGAAACACGTGGAACACAGTCTTGATTTGTTCTGTCATCATGGACACATCAGATATAAAGAGCTCGGTGTCATCAGCATAGTGAAGAACTTTGTTATTGTGCTCCTGGATGATGGTATGTAGGCGGGGACATATTAAAAGGTAGTGGGACCAGACTTGAGCCCTGTGGAACTCCGTGGTAAGTGTTAATGCTTTCTTCGTTTCCAAACCAACCGTCTGCTGTGTGGCTCTTACCGCTGTCCAGCTCGGTGATGAAACACTCCTCGATGGCTCCTGACGGCGTGTGGATCTTGGCGTCGATCAGCCCGCGGGCTCCGTTCAGCTGGACGGCGAAGGACGCCTCCTGGCCAACTTTCAGCCCCATCTCCTGATGAAGACCAGAAGAAGAAACGTCACTGTAATGTCACTAAACAAGAACATGTCGCTGAAAACCTTTGAGGTGTCCGTCTTCTTCAATCCAAACTGGTTTCTATTAAGAATACATTTAATTCCATGGTTTTACAGCCAAAAACACATTGATAGACTTTTCTCAAGTCTTACGTGCCATTTTACCACTGTAAAAAATGATTTGTATTATTTTACAGGGATTTCCTGTTTAAAATACTTTTATTACAAATATCACCCATAAAATAAAATTTAAAATCTGTAAATTAATTTAAAAAATGGGACATTGTAGATTTTTTTACAGTATTATTGAATTGCTTAATGGCCTTTAATGTTAAATTACAGTGAATTCTATGTAAAAAAAAAAAAAAAGAAATATACATCGTGTTGCTGAATGTAAAATAAAGAAAACTTTCTGATTGTTTTTTTTAACAAGAACATTTTAGATTTGAACGAGCTTTTGAAAGATTTCTAACATAGACGGATTTGTTGAGCTCTGAACATTTAGTCAGTTCCATAACGTTCCAGTCGTGATGGTTTGATTCGTCTTGTTGCTGAGACGTCTTCAGAAGATCATCTGAGGGTTTTAATCTCACCAGAACAATCATTGCTTCATGTTTAGTCATATGCACAACCAAACCAAACTACACTGAAATGCTGATATGAAACTAATTTGTCCTAAATTCTCTTTTTGTTCTCTAATGTTCGGTCCCTGATGTTTTTGTTTCTTGCTGTGCAGCTCTGGAGGGTCAGAGCAGCAGAACGGAGAACAGAGCAGCTATTGTTCCTCCGTTTATTTGTGTTTCTGTTATCATGGAAACTGCATCTGATCAGCGCGACACTCTGCAGCTCTGCTTCAAACGGATATTTTCTGCTCATGCAGTCATCAGGAGCACAAAGAGCAGATACACTTAGACACATCTCTCTCCGTCACACACTAAGAATACATGAAGAAATGTCACTTTTAATATAGCACATGACACGTCAGAGGGTTTAACACCTGCAGGCCGCAAATATATATAGATGTAACCATAAATAATAACCATATTCTCACGATACGACTAAACACTGAAAAAAATATAGGAAATGTTTTTTTTGTATAAATAAAAATGGTACAACAAAACAGAAATCAACCATAAATCTAAATTATAAAGCGCAAATTTCAACAAAAAGGGTACTGTACTTCAGGACAGTTTTGAGGTACTTGTACTTAACTTATGTATATTTATATTTCTACTTACACTACATTTTACAGGAAATATTGTATTTTTCCTCCTACATTTAGCTGCCAACTTTACTTACTTTTCACATCAAAATTTACCATAAAAAACTTGATGAAACATTTTTTATTAATGAAAGTCCACTGCAAAAAGGTCTTTAGTCTAAAACCGGATAAAACATTAAATCTGAGGGAAATGATCTGCTGCATGGACAGATAATTTACCTTGACAAGATTTATTAAATTAAGATTATTAAATCTAGAAATCAACACGTTGAACACTTAAGAAAATAAATAACCTCTTAAAATACAATAAATTATTTAACACTTTTAAATCTAAGTTTTTTAATATTGGTAAGAAACAAATAATTTCCAGTGAACATTTAGCTGCCAGCTTTAGTTTCTTCTCACATCAAGATTTACCATAAAAACGTGATGAAACATTTTTATGAATTAAAGCACATGAAGTATATTAAAAAGTTAAAACGACAGTAAATAATCCAACAATATATATAGAATATAAAAAAGAATCTGCATAACGTGTACGTTTACTTTAGTTACTTTAAGAACATTTTGTACTTTAACTTCAGTAAGTTTTGAATGATTTGACGTCTACAAGCAGGAATGTTGCCGTTATCACCATTATGTTTGTTTCTATCATATAAAGTCTGCAGGTGTTATTGTGAACGACCCCGGGTCACCTGCAGGCTGGAGATGGTGAGGCGGCGAGCGTCGTCGGACAGAGTGGCGATGGGCACGATGAACGGAGAGTCCGGGATGTGTTCGTCGTTGAACTTGATGGAAACCTCGTAGTCGCCTGGAGAGAAAAAACAGCAAAGAAACCACATAAAACGTCTGCTGTCGTCATAATCATAAAAATAAACAACACACTCTGAATTATAAGCAGACGGCTCCAAGTTTTGGTGGTAAACAAGATCATTTTCATCCCCGAAAGATTCATACAGAGTAGTAAAAGCTTTTTATATCTGTTTAGAGACATTAACTAGCCCCATGTCCCTAGTGTGTCCTCACATACCTTTATATTTAATGTTTTCACGTTTTAAACACTGGATTTAATCTCTCATTCAATTTCTTTCCTCATAAACTTTATACTTGGCACTCTTGTGCAAATAGAAACAAATTGGCCAAAAATAGATGGAAAAATAACCAAATAAGACACAAATTGACTAAAAATAGATGTAAAAATAACCCGAAAAAGACACAAATTGGCCCCAAAAAAATGTAAAAATTACCTAAAAAGACACAAATTGGCCAAAAGAAATTCAAAAATAACCAAATAAGACACAAATTGACTAAAAATAGATGTAAAAATTACCAAAAGAGAAACAAAAACCTGGAACTGTTTATACATATAATGTGTGCAGAGGACGCAGAACAACCATCACAATCCACTTCATCCATGCAATAACAAACTTTAAAAAGCAGTGGGACCAGGGTTGAGCCCTGTGGAACTCAAGACAAAGTTCCTTCTGAGTGATTTCTTCTGCGGGTCAAACCTGGAACTGTTTGTACATAAAACGTGTGCAGAGGACGCAGAAATCAGGACTTTAATCCACTTTATTTGTTTATTAGGGGTTAGATCTGTCTCACCAGGCTCCTGGACCACGTAGGCCACGCCACACGATCCGTCCTTCCTGTCTTCAAACGTGATCTCGGCTTTGCTCGGCCCCTCCACAGCGATGGACAGACCTCCAGCTCCGGCCTCCCGGGTCCAGATACTGAACTCAGCTGGAAAAAACAACAAACGCACCGTTATGTTCCACTTTTGATATCAAAGCACACTTGGGAGGTCAGATTCCTATTCTGGTGTTATGGTATCAGCCAGAGCATCCTCCTACGATATGCTAGGCTGATTTGTCTAATGCAGGGATTCCCAAAGTGTGGTGCGTGGACCCCCAGGGGTGCACAAGCTGCTGCTAGGGGGTGCGCGAGATGAAAAATGTAATGTAAATAAACATTTCCTTTGTAAAGTGTAAAATCAAAAACTGTAATATTAATAATTTAATAAATGCAGGCTATTCAAAATGCACTTCATCTTAAAATGAAGCGTAGTTAAGTTGTCTTCTTCCATGTTTCCAGCCTGTTATGATGTCGGGTTGTTTAGCTCCACGCTCATTTAAACTTGCTGCAATTTTTTGTTCAACGCGGCTCAAAGCATTAAAATTTTCCCAACTTATGTGCTTTCTGCCTCTGATCCTGAGCCTGTCATCATCCTCTTTGCTCTTAAAAGTGGAAGCTGGCGCATAACTTTGTTGCATTATATTGAAACTGTGTTTCAGATTAATTCAAATGCGAGAGCGCATTGTTGTGATGGTGATTATTTTGTTATACCGCCTTTAATATGGCTATAAAGAAGCTTATTGCATTTTTTTTTTTTTTTGAAGGTAGGATTGGGGGTGCGTCAACCCGGCTGGGACATAGAATGGGGTGCGCAGCTAAATAAGTTTGGGATCTGTTGGTCTAATGAGTTTGTCTCTTCCCATAAAACTGAAATCCCAACTTGTGCCAGGTCACGCACTCATGCATTCATTTCTTGTATTCATGTATTTTCAACGGATTTCCACTACAGGAATGCGAGGGTCCTTTGATAGATCTGAGATCACCTGGGGTCCCCGCCACTCCTCTGTCCAGCCCCGTGCCTCCTGCTCGGACCTTGTGGGCCCCTCCCTCCCCCAGGGGCCCCACGGTGAACTGGAAGGGGCTCCCGGGGACGTGCTGCCCGCGGTACTTCACGTTGACGGTGTGCGCTCCCATCTCCTGAGGGACGAACCGCACGCTGTAGGTGCTCTCCTCCCCCCGGATGATCTCCGCATCCTCCGTCTGGCCACCAGGACTCGTCACCTGGGCCGTCATCTCCTGGCTACCTGCCTCTCCTGAGGAGGAGGAGGAGCAGGAGGAGAGGAGGAGAGGAGGAGGAGGAGGAGAGGAGGAGGAGAGGAGGAGAGGAGAGGAGGAGGAGGAGGAGGATAAGAGAAGGAGGAGGAAGAGGAGGAGCAGGAGGAGGAGGAGGAGAGGAGGAGGAGGAGAGGAGGAGGAGGAGGAGAGGAGGAGGAGAGGAGGAGAGGAGGAGGAGAGGAGGAGGAGAGAGGAGGAGGAGGAGGAGGAGGAGGAGCAGGAGGAGGAGGAGAGGAGGAGAGGAGGTGGAGAGGAGGAGGAAGAGGAGGAGAGGAGGAGGAAGAAGATAAGATGAGGAGGAAGAGAGGAGGAGGAGGAGGAGAGGAGGAGGAGAGGAGGAGAGGAGGAGGAGCAGGAGGAGAGGAGGAGGAAGAGGAAAAGGAGAGGAGGAGGTGGAGGATCAAGAGGTGGAGAGGAGGAAGATAAGAGGAGGAGGAGGAGCAGGAGGAGAAGGAGAGGAGGAGAGGAGGAGGAAGAAGATAAGAGGAGGAGGAAGAGGAGAGGAGAGGAGGAGGAGGAGGAGGAAGAGGAGGAGAGGAGGTGGAGAGGAGGATGATAAGAGGAGGAGGAGGAAGAGGAGGAGGAGAGGAGAGGAGGAGGTGGAGAGGAGGAGGAAGAGGATAAGAGGAGGAGGAGGAAGAGGAGGAGGTGGAGAGGAGGAGAGGGGGAGGAAGAAGATAATAGGAGGAGGAGGAAGAGGAGAGGAGAGGAGGAGGAGGAGGAGGTGGAGAGGAGAGAAGGAGGTGGAGGATCAAGAGGTGGAGAGGAGGAAGATAAGAGGAGGAGGAGGAGAGGGGGAGGAAGAGGAAGAGCAGGAGAGGAGGAGGAAGAGAATAAGAGGAGGAGGAAGAGGAAGAGGAGGAGGAGCAGGAGGAGAGGAGGAGGAAGAGGATAAGAGGAGGAGGAGAGGAGAGGAGGAGGTGGAGGAGGAAGAGGAGGAGAGGAGGTGGAAAAGAGGAGGAGGAGGAAGAGGAGGAGGAGAGGAGAGGAGGAGAGGGGGAGGAAGAGGAGGAGAGGAGGAGGAGAGGAGGATGATAAGAGGAGGAGGAGGAAGAGGAGGAGGAGAGGAGAGGAGGAGGTGGAGGAGGAAGAGGAGGAGAGGAGGTGGAGAAGAGGAGGAGGAGGAAGAGGAGGAGGAGAGAAAGAAAGGCAGAGGGACATGATGAACTATGTCGGGGATGAATTCTAGATCAACGTGCAAACATTAATATTATTATTATTATTATTATTATTAAACAAACGTGCAAATTAGTCATTTTTTCACCCAGAAATGAAAAAGTTTTATTAGAAACCTGTTGAACATCACAACCATCACAGAATAATTAAACATTTATTCATTTACATGCATCAACACGTTACTGTACACTGTAAAAAAAGAGAGTAAAAACCGTTACTTTGTCTATAGATTTATATAGAAGATATAAAGAAGATATTCACTGTTCATTATCTGTATTTTTTTTTTTAAATATCTGTAAAATAACGTTTTTTTTATATTTGACAAAAACAAAAAAGTTTTGGGGAATTTTTTTCATTGTAAAAAGTGACTTTTTTCTTTCTTTTTTTTTTACAGTGTAGTATTAAATTACTATTATTGTATTACAGTGTAGTATAAGATGTGAGGGGTTGGAGCTCAGAGCTGAGGCCAGAGAAGCACAGCCCTCCTAGACAGACTAAACACACACACACACACACACACACAAACACACAGACACACACACACACAGACACACACACACCGTCCTGCAGCGGTGGCGGTGGCGGCGCCGCCCGGCTGCCGGTGAATCCGCTCAGACTCTCTCGTCCCAGGAAGTCTCCGAACACGTCCCTGAAGGGGTCCCCCACCTGCGTGCTCTCCTCCACGCGGACCTCCCTCTTGGTCTCGCCGGCGCGGGTCTTACTGATCTCGGTGCGCTCGGTGCGCGTATACGTGTGGCTGCTGCGCGTGAAGGTCCGCGTCAGGCGCTCCTGAGCCGAAACCATGTGGAACCAGTTCCCTGGAGGAGGAGGAGGAGGAGCAGGAGGAGGAGGAGGAGCAGGAGGAGAGGAGGAGGGCGGGGACACGGGGGGGAGAAGGTGAGGAGACAGGGAGCGGAGAGGACAGGCAGGGACACGCAGTGATGTCACAGTGATGTCACAGCTCACCTGGTATCTTGAGGTTGAGGTCACAGGTGCTGCCCACAGTGGCGATGGAGGGCGCCTGGCGCCTCCTGGTGATGCTCTCCTTCATCCGGCCTTCTCCGAACACCTTCACCGTGAACGGGCTCCCTGTCGGCACGGAAACGTTCCCGCGTTACAGAGAAACGTATTTAGTTAGTTAGATTTGTGCCAAAATGTCCAAACAACACTTCTTCAAATTCAAACAAAAAAAATATTAATCAAAATATCAAACACAAAATTTTAACAAAAAAAAAAGAAAGTCAAAGACAAAATTCAAAACTTGCAATCAAATTATTTGTGTAGTTGCAAAAGAAGTCTGTCTTTAAGTCTTTGAATAACAGTTTTTTTGTTTGTTTGCTGCTGGTTTTGCATTTGTGATTCTGTCTTTGGCAAACTGCAAAAGCATCACAAACACAGTTTGTTTTAACTTCCGAGGCAGTTGCAGCTCAGCTCAGCTGTCAGTCAAAACGCATTAGCCAATAGGAATGCACCCAGAGAAACCCGCCCACACGTGAAATTTGTGCGAGAACCGCAAGCAAAAAGGCAAAAAGCATCGCAAACACAAAGACAGAATCACAAATGCAAATTTTTTTGTTTAAATTTTGTATTTGATATTTTTATTAATGTTTTTTGTTTGAATTTGAAGAAGTGTTATTTGAACATTCTGGCACAAATCTAACTCCATAGAAACGACGCCACCAGAGAATATGTTTGCATTACACTGTAAAAAATGATTTTTATTTACTAGACTGTGTTATCTTTACCTGGGACGTGTTGGTCGGCGAACTTGATGTTGATGATGTAGTTTCCGGGTTCAGTGGGACAGTAAGTGACTTTACACGTCCCGTCCTCCACGTCCTCACAGTTAATGTCCACCTTACTGGGACCCTCGATGGACAGACCCAGACCTCCGTAACCTGCAACAGAGGAAGCACAGCTCTCACCTGACTGTCAGTTTAACATTTACATCGTCTGAAAATAAAAGTAGATTTCAGCGTCTTCATGAAAAGTTCCAGAACAACCATTAAATAAACCGTCAGATCAGATTGTTTTTCTGAAGTTGTTCAGACGTTTCCGACTCTAACGAAGTCTAACTGAAGCTGTTGTTGAGGAAAATCTTAAAAACTAGACGACAAGAGTTGAAAAACAGCGGGATTTAATAAGAAAGTATCACATTTCAGATACAATTTGACAAAATACAAAACAGGTACTTGGTCCAAACAGTTAGTGAGTTCATTTCTATCCTTGTTTTGGGGGCGGGGTCAGTGAGGTTTTGGGGGCGGGGTTATTTAAGGTGTAGATGGTGACGGAGGATGTTCAGTCCTCAGAAAGGCACACTTGTGAGTCTGACTTATGTTTTCCTGTTCGTCCCAATCTGGTGCATTGGAGATTCTTTGATCAGAGCGTTCGAGTCGTACCTGCGTTCCTGGTGTCCACGATGAACTCGGCCACCTCGAAGGTGTGCCCCTCCACCAGCCCCTGGCCGTACACCTTCACCTTGCTGGCGTCTCCGATCTCGGACTGGCCCACCATGATCTTGAAGGGACTGTTGGTCACGTGCTTCCCGTTCTTCTTCACGCTCACCACGTGTTCACCCACTTCCTTCGGAGTGAACGAGATCCCTGCAAGACAAGAACACGAGCTCAAACATTAGCTGGAAACATCGTTTTCTCTCGTCTGGACGATTGACTTCAGGTTTACTTTCATCAAGCAGAAGATTAAATCCTAAACTTTGTGTTCAAAGTTCTAAAGTTTCTTTTTATTGCCACTGCAAAGAACATCACTTCTTCAACTGAAGCACAAAAAAAGACATTCATGCTCCCAAATACTGGATTCATGTTGAGTCATTTGATGTTTGCAAAGTTAGAATCTTGAAAAACAACGGTAAAAAGTCTGGCAGCAAAAGTTTCCAAATACTTATTTTACAGATAATTTCTTTAAAATACAGGTAATAAACAAAAAAAAGAGAAAACATTTTAATAAAGTTCTGTCGAGGTTTGAACAGGGTCTGATTCATCTGAAAGTCAAACTGTTTGCTGATGATACTCCACTGTCTGTTTCAAAACACTGAGACTTCTGCACTGTAAAAACTTACAAAAAAAACAATATAAAGTCTGGCAGTAAAACTTACACTAAATGTTTTTTTTACAGATAACTTCTTTAAAAATACAGACAACATACAGTAAATATCTGTAGAATAACTAAAGCTTTTTACTTTGATATGACAGAAGGTGTTTAAAAAGTTTTGCTGCCAGACTTTTACCTTTGTTGAAAGATTTTTCTACATTAAACTTAAAGTTTTACCATCAGAAAACAGAAAGTTTTCTTAATTTTACATTCAGTAATATGATGAGGTTTTATTGTATTTCTACACAGAATTCACTGTAATTTAACATTCAAGACCATTTCGACAAATACTTTTTGTTGTTTGTTTGTTTTACAGAGCATCTGTATCTGAAGCTCTTTTTTATATCTGAACCTTCTGGTTTCTATCTGAATCTTTAGGTTTCTACCTGAACCTTCTGGTTTCTATGTGAACCTTCTGGTTTCTACCTGAACCTCCTGGTTTCTATCTGAACCTTCTGGTTTCTATCTGAACCTTCTGGTTTCTATCTGAACCTTCTGGTTTCTACCTGAACCTCCTGGTTTCTATCTGAACCTTCTGGTTTCTATCTGAACCTTCTGGTTTCTATCTGAACCTTCTGGTTTCTACCTGAACCTTCTGGTTTCTACCTGAACCTTCTGGTTTCTACCTGAACCTCCTGGTTTCTATCTGAACCTTCTGGTTTCTATCTGAACCTTCTGGTTTCTATCTGAACCTTCTGGTTTCTACCTGAACCTCCTGGTTTCTATCTGAACCTTCTGGTTTCTATCTGAACCTTCTGGTTTCTATCTGAACCTTCTGGTTTCTATCTGAACCTTCTGGTTTCTACCTGAACCTCCTGGTTTCTATCTGAACCTTCTGGTTTCTATCTGAACCTTCTGGTTTCTATCTGGACCTTCTGGTTTCTATCTGACTGACCGATGTGTCTGTTGGGGAGTCTCTTCAGCAGACACGGCTCCTCGTTCCCAGACGGCGGCCTGATGCTCGCCGTCAGGCTGCTCAGGTCCGTCTCCATGATCTTCAGAGAGACGTCTGTCGCCGTGCCGACGTTGAGCTGAGACATCCTCATGGACTCGTCACCTGCAGACCAGAACCAGTTAGAACCAGTTAGAACCAGTTAGAACCAGCTCCACGTCTCCAGGGAGCTACAAGAATTCACTTCATTGTCTTGGTTGTTAAATATATTTGTAATTTCCGAACAGCAAACTTATAAAAAAGTTTGGATGGAGAGAAAATTTAAACAAGATGAAACTCTCATTTAGATTATTAAATATAATGATAACAACAGAAATATCTGATAAGAGTTTAATGTAAGAGCTGATATCTAGACATTTAACATGGTTTTATTGATAATGATTTTGGTTATTAACAAGAAAACCATGTTCAATATCTAGATATCAGCTCTTAAATTAAACTCTTATCAGCTTTAGTTCAACCAGGCATTAAAATTAACAAGAAACTGAAGAAAACAAGGGGGGTCTAATCATTTTTTCCATGACTGTACATTATAATAACCAGGGTAAAATAACAAACTTCAGATCACATTTTCTTAATATCAAAAACATGTGTTCAGGGAGTCCTCCTGTCCTGGGAGAGGTGGCGGGCCGTGTGCCTGGCAGCTCTCTCCGTGGAGGATACAGAAGATATCTAACTATTCAGAACCATGATTACAGGTCTTTTGCTGACTGGATGAGGTTTTGTCCTGGTTTATCAAGGAGTACAGTAAACGGTGGCCCAATGAGGCTGCCAGACTAGACTGAAGCGATGCTGTCGGCTATAAACAGCAACATGGAGAACATCATGGAGGAGCTGACGGCTTTGCAAAGGCAAATGGATCCATTTGGACCAGAACGGACAAGAAGAGTAGCTGTTGATAGAATACGGCCACTCACCTGAAGCCTGACAGACATTAGACCGAGACAGGGACAGACAGACAGACAGACAGACAGACAGACAGACAGGAGGACAGACAGACAGACAGACAGACAGACAGACAGGAGGACAGGCAGACAGACAGACAGACAGACAGACAGGCAGACAGGAGGACAGGCAGACAGACAGGAGGACAGACAGACAGACAGACAGACAGGAGGACAGACAGACAGACAGACAGACAGACAGACAGGAGGACAGACAGACAGACAGACAGACAGACAGACAGACAGGAGGACAGACAGACAGACAGACAGACAGACAGACAGGAGGACAGGCAGACAGACAGGAGGACAGACAGACAGACAGACAGACAGGAGGACAGACAGACAGACAGACAGACAGGAGGACAGGCAGACAGACAGGAGGACAGACAGACAGACAGACAGACAGGAGGACAGATAGACAGACAGACAGACAGGAGGACAGACAGACAGACAGACAGACAGACAGACAGACAGACAGGAGGACAGACAGACAGACAGACAGACAGACAGACAGACAGGAGGACAGGCAGACAGACAGGAGGACAGACAGACAGACAGACAGACAGACAGACAGACAGGAGGACAGGCAGACAGACAGACAGGAGGACAGACAGACAGGCAGACAGACAGACAGGAGGACAGACAGACAGACAGACAGACAGACAGACAGACAGGAGGACAGGCAGACAGACAGACAGGCAGGCAGACAGACAGACAGACAGACAGACAGGTGTACCGGTGATCTTGGCGGTGAACGGGCTGCCGGGTATGTGTTTGTCGTCGAACTTGACGATGATGTTGTAGTCTCCGGGGACGGAGGGCAGGTAGGACACGGTGCACGTCCCGTCCTTGTTGTCCTTACAGCTGATCTCTGCTTTGGACGGACCTTCAACCGCCAGAGACAGGCCGCCTGCACACACACACAAAGAAATACATGAAAAGCAAAAATAAATTGTTAAAAAATGTTAAAAAAGTCTTCCCATCATACTAAAGTAAAATAGCTTTTTTTTTCTGCAGATATCTTTAAATATAAATATTTACTGTTCATTATCTGTATTTTTAACTAAATTATCTGTGAAATAACTTGACTCAGAGTTTTTACTTTTTGCTGTTTTTACAGTGAAGATAAAGATGTTTTATAAGTAATCTAATAATAACTTGAGTTTATGTTTATTAATGTTTATTAATTAACATTATTAACCCTTTGATGCACAACATGGTCTAAAGTGACTTGACATCCTATTTTTATGTTTTCCTTTATTCCTTTTTTAATAAAATCCCTTTTTGTGTCACTACTCTTCTAATGCACAACATGAGTCAAAAATGACCCATATCCATTTTTTAGCTAAGTAGCTTGCTAAGCTAACTAACTACTTAGCTAACTTCTTGGCTAAGTAGTTAGCTTAGAAAGCTACTTAGCCAAGTCTTTAGCTAAGTAATAATACAAAAACTGTTTTTCTTCATAAAGTATGAGAAGCAAAATGTAAATAATGATCTGTTGTTATCAAAAACAAGATATTTAAAGAATACTTGGAATATTCAATCACAAAATAAGTTGATATCAAAAGATAGAGCACAGAAACACACAGCAGCATTAAATAACAATATTATATTAAATACCAATATTATATTAAATAACAATATTATATTAAATAACAATATTATATTAAATAACAATATTATATTGAATAACATGTGAATGAATGAGGGTCATTTTACAGCATGTTGTGCATTAGAAGGGGTCAATATGTTGCGAATCAAAGGGTTAATGTTTCTGTTTATTAATGAACATTATTACTGTTTCTGTTTATTAATGTTTATTAATGAACATTATGAATGTTTTTGTTTATTAATGTTTATTAATGAACATTATAAATGTTTCTGTTTATTAATGTTTATTAATGAACATTATGAATGTTTATTAATGAACATTATGAATGTTTATTAATGAACATTATGAATGTTTATTAATGAACATTATGAATGTTTATTGTGTCCCCGTTACCTTCTCCGGCGTCCTTGGTGACGATGGTGAAGGCGGCGGGCCGGTTCACCGTGCCGTGACTCAGCCCGGGGCCGAACGCCGTCACATGACCGCTGTTGATGGCGTCCACGTAGAACTGGAGAGGACTTCCTGCAGCAGAGGACGGCAAGAGGACATTACGAGGACAGGAAGAGGACAGGAAGAGGACATTATGAGGACAGGAAGAGGACATTATGAGGACAGGAAGAGGACATTATGAGGACAGGAAGAGGACATTATGAGGACAGGAAGAGGATATTATGAGGACAGGAAGAGGACATTATGAGGACAGGAAGAGGATATTATGAGGACAGGAAGAGGACATTATGAGGACAGGAAGAGGACATTATGAGGACACGTCTCTAATAAAGTTCTGTCCACGATGTCCTACTAGTCTGGAAGACAAACTGGTGATGAAGATACCAGACAGACAGACAGACAGACAGGCAGACAGACAGACAGACAGACAGACAGTCAGACAGACAGGAGGACAGACAGACAGACAGACAGACAGACAGGAGGACAGACAGACAGACAGTCAGACAGACAGGAGGACAGACAGACAGACAGACAGACAGGAGGACAGACAGACAGACAGACAGGAGGACAGACAGACAGAAAGACAGACAGGAGGACAGACAGACAGACAGACAGACAGACAGACAGACAGACAGACAGGAGGACAGACAGACAGACAGACAGACAGACAGGAGGACAGACAGACAGACAGACAGACAGACAGACAGACAGACAGGAGGACAGACAGACAGACAGACAGACGGACAGACAGACAGACAGACAGACAGACAGACAGACAGACAGACAGACAGGAGGACAGACAGACAGACAGACAGACAGACAGACAGGAGGACAGACAGACAGACAGACAGACAGACAGACAGGAGGACAGACAGACAGACAGACAGGAGGACAGACAGACAGACAGGAGGACAGACAGACAGACAGACAGACAGACAGACAGGAGGACAGACAGACAGACAGACAGGAGGACAGAGAGACAGACAGGAGGACAGACAGACCTGGGATGTGGTCCCCGTCGTAGCAGATGTCCATCTCGTGGAGTCCTCGTTCTGTTGGAGAATATTTGACGGTGACGGTTCCGTCCTTGTTGTCGGTGATGTGAGGACACGCGGTCCGGCCCGACGGCATCCGGACCTCTCCTGGAGGACACGAGACACGAGGACACGAGGACACGAGACACGAGGGACGAGACACGAGGGACAAGAGACACGAGACATGAGAGACGAGACACGAGGGACACAAGAGACACGAGACATGAGAGACAAGAGACACGAGGGACACAAGAGACAAGAGAGACACGAGAGACAAGAGACACACAAGGACACGGGACACGAGGGACAAGAGACACGAGGGACAAGAGACACGAGGGACAAGTTAGTTTATATCAGCAAATATCTAAAATCCTGCAGATGAAAACAGGATAAAATGTGTTTCTGAGGGATTCGAGGCGTTTCTCCTCCTGCAGATGTTTTTGTGTTTTTATGGGTTTTTTTAGCTGTTGAACATTTTAAAACATTATTAAAAACATTTTTATTTATTCTGCTTGGCTTCTTTAGTTTTTTACCCTTTTATTTTACTTTTTTTTAATCTCTAACTCTGTGTATAGATTGAGTTTTTATAACTATTTTATTGTTTTACTGTTTTTAGTATTTAATTGTTTTTATTTTTAACTATATTTGTGTGTGTGTATTTTTATTGTATTTTAATAACTGTGCAGCTCTTTGGTCCACGAGCTTGTTTTTAAATGTCTATAAATAAACTAATAAGACTTTTGATTGTTGACCGACCTGTGATTTCTCCTTTCTGCACCGTGAACGGGATGACCAAACTGAAGGGGCGGAGCAACGGGTCCAAACCGTCCAATGGGAGCACAGGGTCATCTGTGGCCTGCACAGACCAGAGGGGAGAGGTCAGAGTGGGAGGAGGAGAGGAGGAGGAGGAGGAGGAGAGGAGGAGGAGGAGGAGGAGGAGGAGGAGGAGGAGGAGGAGGAGGAGGAGGAGGGGGAGGAGGAGAGGATATATATATATATATATATATATATATATATATATATATTAAATACAGATATAATACAGATGTTTAATGTATATTATCTGCATTTTTAGAGAAATGATCTCACGGTTGTTTACGTGTTTCTTTTACAGTTTTTTTTTATGGTTTAAACTCGTTGAGACAAAATGTCAAAATTGTTTAAAAGTCAAATCTGAGCCGATTTTCAAACATCTGTTTTATATTGTGTTTAATCCCTGAAAAAGAAAAAATTGAAAAGAAATATGATAAAAGAAAGAAAGAAAGTAAAATGAAAAAAAAAAAATATATATATATATATATATATATATATATATATATATATATATTTAAATGTAAAATATAATCTACATTAATACTATATTGAAATTAAATGAAATAAGTAAAACTTAAAATGCAAATATCAGAATAAATGAAAAAATTAATGAATGAACGAATGAATGAATGAATAAATAAATAAATAAATAAATAAATAAATAAATAAATTAGAAAGAAAGAAAGAAAGAAAGAAAGAAAGAAAGAAAGAAAGAATAAAAGCGGCGGCGTCTCATGCTCCAGTCGTGCAGAGGAAACATGCAGCTCCATGCAGAGAAATAATAATAATAATAATAATAATAATAATAATAACAGTAATAATAGTAATGAGTTGTTGTGAGTCGGTACCCAGAGGGGGGAGGAGCCAACACAGCGCTGCAGAGAGTCACACGGCTCCTCTACTACCGCCACGCTCTCACTCGCCTGACAGGAAACAACAACAACAACAACAACAACAACAACAACAACAACCTTTAGAGACACACAACACACAACACACACCAACACAACTCCATGCACAAACACACGTGACAGTATTAGAGTGAAGGTGCATCCTGACCAGCTGAGACCAGGTCCAGAGTCTCTTTAACCCTCCGAACCTCAACAACGACTTCTGGAGTTCCTCAGGGTTCAATTCTGGGACCGCTTTTAAATCCAGAACCCTCTGAACCCCCAGAAAAGTGTGTTTTCTTCACAAAATTGCCAAAAATACAGAGTTTATTGTAAAAAACAAACAAAACGTGACTGTAGAAACAGATGTTATCTTCAGAGTTTGAACTTTCTGACGGTGCTTGAACGCATCATCTGGTATAAAAAGTGACCAAAACTGTTAAATGTTGATATTAGTGTCAGAATCTCTTCATTCTACATGTGTCATTTAGAATAAACCAGATCCTGTTTACACAGAGCTGAGAGGAGAGGACAGGAGAGGCTGTTTACACAGAGCAGAGGGGAGGACAGGAGAGGCTGTTTACACAGAGCAGAGAGGAGAGGACAGGAGAGGCTGTTTACACAGAGCAGAGAGGAGAGGACAGGAGAGGCTGTTTACACAGAGCAGAGAGGAGAGGACAGGAGAGGCTGGAAATGTGACGATACTTCTATCTGTGGACTTTTTTGGTAATTTTACGCCTTGTTTTGGTCATTGTGTGTTTTTTTTTCCAGAAATTTTGAAATTTTTGGTCATTTTTCATCTTTTTTATTTATTTATTTATTTTTACAACATATAGAGAAAATTCACCTCGAGCTGCAGGACTTATAGATTCATAGATTATAGAGATTTATATGTAAAAAGTATTAAATAAACGCCCTGAAACGCCTGGTGGTTGGGAGGGTTAGAGACTCGAGTCCTTCTGGTCTGGAGGTGAAACTGGTTTGGTGTCGTGGTGCGTTCAGGGCCTCTCTCACCACCACGTGGAACGGGCTGTTGGGGATGTTTTCCCCTCCGAAGCGGATGGTGATGACGTATTTCCCGGGCTCCGGGGCCGTGTAGTAGATGTCGAAGGTCCCGTCGGCGTTCTCCACCACGTCCACGTCCAGCTCCGCCCCGTCCGGCGTCGACACCTTGCAGGTCACTTTACCTTTCCCCGCCGCCTTGGCGTCCACCGTGATGACCGTCTCCTCGCCGATCTGGATGGTCGGGCCGATACCTGATCCTGACCACAGGACCGCCAGTCAGGAGCCACGCCATCATCATCATTATTATTATTATTATTATTATTATTATTATTATTATTATTATTCAGTCACCACCAAAACTAACTTCTATTACATAAAACTAAATAAATCAGATGGAATAAAGCTAGAGAACACTAAAGAAAATAAAACTAAACTAAAAAAAAGAAAAAAGAAAATAAAAATAAAATAAATTATAACAATATAAAATAAATAAAGCTAAAGAAAATAAAACAAATAAAGCAAAAACAATTAAATGATAAAATAAAATCAAGCAAAATAAAATAAAATTAATAAAGCAAAAAAAAAATAAAAATAAAGAAAATACAGCAAAAATATAAAAAGAAACAAAATAAAAATTCAATCAATAAAAATAAAAAACCTAATTTAGAGAAAATGTGATAGAAGAAAAAAATAAAAATAAATAATAAAAAAATAAAGAAAATTAACAAAAAATTAGCTAAATAAAGCAAAACATCAAAATAAAAAAATAAAATAATAAATCAAACCAAATAAAAGAACTAAAGCTAAATAAATAAACAAAAGCAACATGTTGACACCAGACCAACAGTAAATCTTCACATATAAAACATATGAAACATATGAAACGTATATTGGCTCACCCAGCCCGTGTCCTCCGATCGACACTGCAGAAACAAAGACACAGTCAGAGTCGCCGTGACGATTTCAGCTGCTGGAATGTGATTGGCTGTCAGAGCGAGCGGTGGGCGGAGTCTCACCTGTGACCAGACACTTGCTGGCGTCCCCGGTGGGCAGCGCGTGGATCCGGTACGGCGAGTACGGGATCTCGTCCCCGCCGTACTTGATGGTGATGGTGTAGCGCCCCGTCATGTCGGGGACGTAGGACACCGTGTACGTCCCGTCCCGGTTGTCCCGGATGTTCGCCTTCTTCGGTTTTCCCTCCGGATCCTGGAGACACGGACAGGAAGTCAGAAACACATTTAACGTAAACAAATATCAAGTTCACACGACGACTCGGAGGGAAGTTCTGTCCATCAGTGGTCTCAGCGTCAGCAGCCAATCAACCGGCAGCTCTCCAACGTATGTAGAAATATTAAATATCGTCACAATTCTGTGTTTGAATGAATGAAACTGACCGTCGGTCTCAGCAGAATCCATCATGTTATCACAGTCAGAGATTCTGACACATATATCAACATTTAACACAAGTAACCGGTCACTTTTTAGAACGGAAACTATAGTAACTAAGGATCCATTCAAGGAAAGTATCAAACTCTTCAGATAATATCTGTTTTCACAGTTTCTTTCTACGATAAATGCTGGCTTTTTGGCCAATTTTGTAAAGGAAACATACTTTTCTGAGGGTTCTGAATATAAAAGTGGTCCTAAACTTGAACCCAGAGGAACCTCCAGAATATAAGTGAAGGATCAGGTTTCAGCATGAGTTACTGTTGCCATCGATCACAGAGGAAATGTTTCTTCCTTATAAGTGACAGAAATATCAACATTTAAGCTTCGTTTTGGTCACATTTTATAACAGAGGCTTGCCTAACTGATGCATCCGTTCAAAGACGTCGGGACGTTCAAACTCTTACGATAATGTCTGTTTTACATTTTCAGTTTCAGGAGACAGGATTGTTTAAACAGCTTCATTCACAGTTTCTCCTGATCTGACGTCCAAACCAACTAACAGCTGATCTGCAGACCGTGGTGTTACACGAGCTATAACATCACACAGGAGCTAACGCTAACCACTGCAGAGAGGAGGAGGAGCAGGAGGGGGGGGGGGGGGGGGGGGGGGGGAGGAGGAGCAGGAGCGGGAGGAGGAGGAGGAGGAGGAGGGGAGGGGGATGGGGGGGGGAGGAGGTGACGATGACGGAGGACGGTCGGCTCTACGCAGCTCTCCTGTGAATACTGAACGGGATGGTTTACTTTACTATATGAGTCTCCCAACCCTCCTGCCCCAGTCCTCCACCAACAAGAGGCGTGGCGCCTGCAGCCGTCGGACCTGCAGCCGCACACGACCAGAACAGACGACAACAGCAGCAGACCAGAACGACAGACAGACGACAGCACCAGACGACGGAGGTCCAGAGAGTCCAGAAGAGTCCAGACGACAGTCAGGAAGAGACCAGAGAACAGGTCAGTCAGGAGGACCAGAAGAGTCCAGAAGAGTCCAGAACAGGTCAGTCAGGAGGACCAGAAGAGTCCAGATCAGATCAGTCAGGAGGACCAGAAGAGTCCAGGGGGAGAGACAGCCTAGAGTCAACCCGTCTCACCAACCTGCTACTGATAACTTCACTTTAACCCTCTTTGGTTCGGTGTTTCCCCATTTTTGGCCTGTCAAATTTCTACAAGTCATGTTTTTGAGTGATGCGATACTTTCAAAAGAGGGAAGAGTATAAGGAACCAATAGCCTCCAGGAGGCCAGATTGAAACCCTATTTTGCAGACTTTTCCAAAGTAAACAACTTTACCATTTTGCGCCACAAAAAAAACCCTCAAAACATAATTTCCTGGCCCTTTTACATCTGGAAAAATCTATTCCTACTGATAGGTGAGTAAACCTTCATTTTTATAGTTTCATACACTTAGACTGGTGAAGACATTATTTTTTTCCTACAGGCAATATTCAGACAAGAAACCAGTTAAAAAAGTTCCTTTTATAATGTTTTTTCATTTAAAATGTTGTGTATTGTTTCACGTATTTCTTTGGTATATTTTTATAGTTATTTCCACAAATGTTTTTGGCATCTTTTACATATTTTGTTGGTATTCTTAACATTTTTTGGTATTTTTTAGGTAATTTTGTATGTATTTTTTACGTATCATTTTTTTTGGGGAGGGGGGTTTACATCTTTTTTGGTGTGTTTTTTTTCCCTTTCTCCTGGTGAAAGTCCTGGTTTGTTTGACCCTTCCACCTCCCTCCCTCCCATCCTAACTGACCCTGTGCTTTGTACTCCAGGCCACTAGAGGGCGCCACTAGCTCCAGACGGAGACATGGGGAAGGGTTGGTGGAAGTCTCTGCAGGTTGGTGAGAACGGGCTGAAATATCAGTCGGTCCGTCCTGATCCACAGTTTCTAACACATTACGTTCATTTTACAGTCCTGAGCTGGTTTGGGAGAACCCTGTCTGGATCTGGGACTCACCAGGATCTGCACCGTCAGCAGTCCCTCTCCGGCGTCTCTGGCGTCGATGGTGAACTCGACCGGCAGACTTGCGGGGACTCCGGAGGCGTTCAGACCCGGACCGCTGGCTCGGACTTTACTGGCGTCGTGAGCCGGCAGCGTCTTGATCTTAAACGGACTGAGAGGAGAGGACAGGAGAGTTTGGAGGGTTTAGACCTGAACCGGACCTGACGGACTTGTTCAGGTCGGACTCTGTGGGCACTGACCTGCGAGGGACCTCCTGCTCGGCGTACTTCACACACACGGTGTAGGGCCCGTCGTTGGCCGGAGTGTAGTTCACCGCGTGAGTGCCGTCGCCGTTGTCGGTGATGCTGATCGGCTCGGCCACACCTGAGGAGCAAAGCGTCAGTTTGGGTCTTTAACCCTTTGATTCACAACATATTGACCCTTTCTAATGGCCAACATGGTCTAACATGACCCGCATTCATTCCCTTCAGGTCATTTAATGCTGCTGTGTGTTTCTGTGCTCTATCTTTTTATATCAACTTATTTTATGATTGAATATTCCAAGTATTCTTTAAATATCTTGTTTTTGATAACAACAGATCATTATTTCCATTTTGCCTCTCATACTTTATGAAGAAAAAAAGGTTTTGTATTATTACATAGCTAACTACTTGGCTAAGTAGCTTGCTAAGCTAAATACTTAGCCAATAAGTTAGCTAAGTAGTTAGCTTAGCAAGCTACTTAGCTAAATACTTAGCCAAGAAGTTAGCTAAGTAGTTAGCTCAGCAAGCTACTTTGCTAAATACTTAGCCAATAAGTTAGCTAAGGAGTTAGCTTAACAAGCTACTTAGCTAAATACTTAGCCAAGAAGTTAGCTAAGGAGTTAGCTTAACAAGCTACTTAGCTAAAAAATGGATATGGGTCATTTTTGACCCATGTTGTGCATTAGAAGAGTTGTGACACAAAAAGGGATTTTATTAAAATATTAATAAAGGAAAACATGAAATCAGGATGTATGATGATCAAAAACAAACTAATTGAGGAAAACCTGGAATACTGAATGATGAAAATAATTTATTGCAAAGATATAGAACATAAAAACTCTGTTTGGTCACTTTAGATCCATGTTGTGCATCAAAGGGTTAAGAATGATGGAAAACGTCTTTGTCCTCCAGTTCTACACGGGACGGACGAGTTCAGGTGATTATAAGACTTCAGTCCAGTGATCGTCTTTAGGACCAGACTGGATGAGGTGCTGGTTTCTAGATCTCACCTGTGGGCCCGTACAGCTGGACCTCCAGGGGGGCCACCCCCGCCTTACTGCTGTCCACAGTGAAGGTCTGAGGGACGTGGGCTCGGACTCCACTTCCCAGGCCGGGACCTGAACACTTCACTTTACTGGGATCCACCAGCTCGCGCACTGGGACTCGAAACGGACTCCCTGCAACACAAACAGTCTGAAAGTTAGTCACTGCTGAACCTGATCCATGTGCAGAAATCTATGAAATCTAAAGGATGATACAAACTCTGAAAGAACAGAGAATTGGTTCTCTTTCTCAGAGCTGCAAGGAAAAGATTGTTGCAATTTTGTTCTTGCAGCTCTGGTCTCCGACAACTAATGTATGATTGGTCAGAAATGTGAATTTGAAGGAGTTCCCAGGAGTTTCTCTTGGAGTATGAATTGTCCTGCCAGAACTAACGTCTAGCTTCCTGTGGAGTATTAGCATGTATTAGCCTTTAGCCCCAGCAGACCCGACAGAGTTCTTGATCCCTCACCTGGGATAGGAAGGCCTCCGAAGGTGATGTTGACGTCGTACTCTCCGGGCGTGAAGGGGATGTACTCCACGCTGCAGCTGCCGTCCTTGTTGTCCTTGCAGGACATCTTGGCCTCAGACGGACCCTCGATGGCCAGGCCAAGACCGCCGGTGCCCGCCCCCCTGAGGACCAGACGGAGCAGAGAGAAGAAGATTCTGGACTGAGTCAAACATTAACCAAACACGTTGCATGAAGGACTGCGGTCAAGTGTTGGAGGTCTCCAAGATTCAGGACAGATTTACTGCTACGAACCCAGGAAGAACTTCTCTCCAGTCACGACAATAAGAGGTTATTCTCAAACAAGAATTTAACCTGAGTTGATTCTCTGGAACATCAACTAAAATGTAACATTTTGCCTTTTTTCATATTGCTAATGATAAAACAGATCGTGCATAATCCCTCCTCCTGTCATCTGGTGAATCTTTTTCCGAAATTCCCCCAGAACAAGTTTGAACCAATTTTCACTTGTTTGAAAATCTGTCAACCTTTCCTGCTCCTGTCTTTAAACTGATTCAAGTATCTTTAGGGGCTTCCCATTCCCCTTTTTCGACCAGGACAGTTGGAGGGCCCGTTCAGAACCCGGAGTGTCTAATGTGGAACTAGTTCTTGGTGTTTGGACAGCCAAAGAACCGGATCTCTGCAGGAGAACTGGTTCCAGAGCAGCACCAGCTCTCTGCTGGCCTCCAACCATGAACCTGTCAGTCAGGGGCTGGGGGCGGGGCTATCTAACAACAAGACCAACTTTTGTAGGGACGATGTAGTCCACCATTGTTGTTATTGTGGTTGAAGTTGGTTCTAGAGTTTCTGGGAAAGCGGAGATGTATACAGTGATGTAAATAAAAGCAAACAGGTTCTGAGAAGGTTCACAAGTTAACCAACTGTGAACCAGAACCAGGTTCATGGTTGTTAAATACCAGAGAGTATTTCACCTCTTAATCACTTTTAGTTTTAAGGCTTTTACACACTCTTGTGATAATGTGATAATTATGTGATTTGTGTATTAGCGCTGATTAAAATGTAACATCCCACTATACTCAGGGTTGGTACACTTTTTCAGTGGTCAAATTCAAGCATTTTTCAAGGACTTTCCAGGTCCATTTTCAAGCATTTACAGTATCTTCCACTTGTAAGTTGCATGTTTTAGATACTCATTATTTTACATTGAACATGTGATTATCTATAGTCTATAGATGGATATAGTCAGATTGAAAGAGAAATACAGTAAGAATTTCAAGCATTTACAAGCACTTTATCCAAAATCCTTTTTAAATCTTGAAAATACAACATTTAAATTCAAGCATTTTCAATGATTTCAAGCACCCGTAGGAACCCTGTACGCTGAAAGTTTACTGTGTTAGCAAAGAGTCCAGATTGCAATATTTAACCAAGTCACATACTTATTATCCTACTTCTTCATCTGCCCGGAGAGTTTTGGTCTACGACTCATCACGCAGCAAGAACAGGAAACTCAGGACAAGGCTGTTTTTCCAAAATAAAACCCCCACACAGTAACTATATCTCGTACCTTAGAGGAATGTCAGTGAAGCTCACCTGGTCTCGACGGTGAAGCGGTTGGGTTTGTTGACCAGTCCCTCCTCCAGACCGGGTCCGTAGGCTCGGACTCGGCTGGGATCACAACCCTCCGTCACCGAGACTCTGAACGGACTCTTGGGCACCGAGACGTCGTCCACCAACACTTCGATCAGGTGGAGACCTGCAGAGGGCAGCGAGGACCAGTTAACGGGTCAGACTGGGACCAAAGGGACTGGGACATGAAAAGACCATTATCGAACCAGGACCTGAAGAAGACTGGCCCTCATCAGCGCTGAATCAGCTCATACCACAATAATATATTACACATGGTATATTATAAAACTGACATCTTTGCTCTTGTTATTAGTACAAACAGTCACACACTGTAAAATAAGTTATTTTCCAGAAATTTCCTGAATTTATTTACAGGGTTTTTCTTGTTTTTTCTCCATTAAGTTCAAATATTATCCATAAAATGGACGTTAATGTACATTATAGATTTTTTTTTACAGTGGTATTAACCCTCTGGAGTCCATCTATTTATTGAAAATACACACGTTCAATTTCCAGTAATAACTTTATTTATATCTGATATGTAGACAAGCTGAGAAAGCCAGTTAAAGTTCAATCATAGGAGCTTTCACAGTGTCACATTTATGTTTCTAGACCATTTTTACAATGTGAATTTTCTTAAATTTACATGCAAATAGACTGTTTTGTAGTTTTATTATTTATTATTTTTCTGCTGTTTTTGTGTGTATAAATGGTTTTTAAAAAATGGTACATTTCCATAGAAACCTGTGTCTTCTGTTTGTATTTTGGGTTCCTGGCAGCTTTATACTTTGTTAATTAAAATAAAATGTAAAATCTGACCGATAGCTAGTTTGTGTGGAGAAAAAGGAGCCATGCATGTGATGTAAGGACAGACTGGAAGATGCTGAACACAGACAGACATTAATGCAGGAAGTTGACACATTTAAACCAAAATCTCCTGACTTCAGAGGTTTAAATCGCTTAATGGTCTTGAATGTTAAATTACAGTGAATTCTATGTAAAAAATACAAAAAATATTAAAGTAAAACTTTGTCTTGCAGCAAAAGTTGCCACACAGCGTAAATAAAACTTTAATTATTCAACAGATATATATTTTAAATACATATATTTTCTGTTTATTATCTGTATTTTTGAATACTTTATTTGTAAAATAACGTACAGTTGTTTCCTGTTATTTGGAAACTTTTGCTGCCAGACTTGTTTACAGTTTTTTTACAGTGCAGGTCTCATGCAGTGGGCGTGTCCCGCGGTGACCTCGGCTCTCAGCTGATCTTATTTGAAGCGAATATCAGACGAATAACAGAAGACGACCGACAGAATCACCTTTCAGTGGGACTGAAGCCCCCACGGGGAGTATTTCTGCCCCACAATGCACTGCTCCAACATGTCACACATTACTATCAGTGGAAAACCATCTGCTGCAGACAGACTGCAGCTATTAATACCAGCCGCTAGCCTCCAGCTCTCATTAACCGACCAACACCAACAAGTGCTTCTTTCACATGTTGCTCTCCGAGTCCTCGTGGTTCACTGCAACATGTCAAATCTGTATAAATCTACAAGTCCTGCAGCTCAATCAGAACAACTCGAACATGTCTTTGTGCAGAATAACACAGTTAGAATGACAGAAACCAGAAAAAAGTTTAATTTCTCTGATTGTAATAAAACAGAGTTTATATATAAACACTTTTCCAAGTGTCCTGAATGTTATAAAACCAGTTTCCTGCAAATATTCTACATATTGAAGTATCGTCATGTTTCCAGCCTCTCCTGTCCTCTCCTCTCTGCTCTGTGTAAACAGATTTTCGGTGAATATTGGACAGAAATATCAACATTTTAAGACAAGTTTTGGTCAGTTTTTATGACGGAAACTTTATAAACTGATGTTCCGTCAGAAAGTTAAAACTCTGACAATAATGCAGGTTTTTCACTGTTTCTTTCTACAATAAATTGTGTAATTTTGGCTTTTTTTTTTAAAGTAAAAAGATGTGGGGTTCAGAGGGTTAAAAATATAAAAGTGGACCCAGAATTGATCCCTGGGGAACCCCAGAATAGTATAGTAAGTGACCTTACTGAATGGATCAGGTTTCAGCATGAGCAGTTTTCTGTTCACTTTCACGATCCGTTCAGGGACCGTCGGAAAAGAGGTCCTTCTCCTATTTTAATGTCTGTTTTTATGGTTTCTTTCTACAATAAATGGTGTAATTTTGGCCATTTCTAAAGAAAAAAAAAGAAGAGAATATAAAAGTGGACCCAGAATTGATCCCTGAGGAACTCCAGAATCAGGTTTCAGCATGAGCAGTTTTCTGTTCACGTCCGTTCATCTGACAGAAATATCACAATGTTTTGGTCACTTTTTCTAATGGAAACCTTTGTAACAGATGATCTGTTCAAGGAACATCGGAAAGTTCAAACTCTGATGATAATGTCTGTTTTACGGTTTCCTTCTACAATAAACGGTGTAATTTCGGCCATTTTTTAAAAAAGAAAACAAATGTGGGGTTCAGAGGGTTAAGAATATGAAAGTGGTCCCAGAATTGATCCCTGGGGAACTCCAGAATATTTGGACCTTACTGAATGGATCAGGTTTCAGCATGAGCAGTTTATGTCACTTTTTCTAATGGAAACCTTTGCAACAGATGATCCGTTCAAGGACCGTTGGAAAGTTCAAACTCTGACCATAATGTCTGCTTTTACAGTTTCTTTCTACGATTTTAAGGAAACATATTTTCAAGCCTTCTGGTGGCGTTCAGAGGGTGAAAACCTTTCTGCCTTCGTCTTTCTGGTACTTTTACTAAATAACACGATGACTTTAAGACGTTTGAGTGCAGGGTCGGCCACGTGAGGTTTCATAATTACAAATAAGTTATTTGTTTCTAAATGTTGATGTTGTGGTTCCACTTCTGCTTACATTTGGATTCCGTCTGTGGTTTGCCACATTAAGAGTCCGACACACATTGAAATCATTCCTCGAGTTTAATAGTGGAAGCCTCTCTCCCTTTACTGTGGCGCAGGAGAAACAGAAGCTTTATGAAAACCACAAAGCAATTAAATTCCTACGTGGTGATTTGTTGTTGTGGAAAACCTCCATAAAAACAGCAGCAGAGCCTCCAGCCTGCACCAGTCCACGAGTCCACCAGACTCAGGAAATATACCACTGGGATTATTTTCACTCAGATTGTAATCCTGATATGAACCACAATATGTGCACAGCTATTCTCATTTTCACTGAGAAATCATTTACAATGATTAAGGTGTGATTGATTTTTCTCTGCAGCTTCACTTCCAGAACAGGATTAATACACAGAGTTTAATAAACTACTCGTCATGCAGCAGGGACAGGAAACCCAGGACAAGGCTGTTTTTCAAAGTAAAAGCACCACAAAGTAGCTATATTTCATACCATAGTGGAATAAAAGCCTGTGATGCAACTTTGGCTCAACAGGAATCCCAGGGCAAGGCTGAATTTCAAAGTAAAAGCCCCACAAAGTAGCTATATCTCATACCTTAGCTTTGTCCTTGGTTTCCCGTTAAGCTTCTCACCTTATCTTGTCGGGGAAAAGATTTATTTTTAAAGCTGTCAATGCAGATTCTTTGAACATTTATCAATTTAGGATGCTTATTAAACGTTATTTTGTTTTGGAAGGTTATATTGCTAATAGGAATGGTGATGTTGGACGCTATTTGGAAAGGTAGGAAAGGTTTCTTGAAGTGGAAGCATCTAACTTAACCCTTGATTATTTTCTGTTAGGTTATTAAATTTACTGATATACTGTTTGTTTTATGAGGTAATTATGTTTGATGTTTGTTTGTGTCTAGTTTTTAGTGGGGTTTTTTGGTCATTTTGTGTCTTTTTTTTGTCATTTTGTGTCTTTTTTTTGTCATTTTGTGTCTTTTTTGGTCATTTTGTGTCTTTTTTAAGTAATTTTGCATCTTTTTTTGGTCATGCTGATACTGCCTCCAGCGGCCCCCAGGTGATCTGAGTTTGAGACCCCTGGTCTAAAGGTGTAAAGGTCTAAAGGTCTAAAGGTCTAAAGGTCTAAAGGTTCTCAGATTTACTCTGTCCGACCCTGTTTCTAACTTTCCCTCTGGAGTTAAGAGAAAACTTTCTGGTCTCACCGTCCTCGTAGGGCGTGTACTCCACCCGGTAGGTCCCGTCTCCTCGGTCCGTGATGTAGGCGTCGGTGTTGGCGCCGGACGGGTTGGACACGCTGGCCTTGATGCTGCTGCCGGTCCGGTAGTGGGCCCGGGAGTCCACCACGAAATGAGTGGTCACCTCCCTCAGGACGCCTGCAGAACACAACACACATCAGTCAGGACTCTGATGGTTCTGGGTCTGGGTCTGGGTCTGGTTCTGGGTCTGATTCTGGTTCTGGTTCTGACTCTGGTTCTGATTCTGGTTCTGGTTCTATTTCTGGTTCTGGTTCTGATTCTGATTCTGATTCTTCTTCTGCTTCTGCTTCTGCTTCTGTTTCTGATTCTGATTCTATTCTGGTTCTGGTTCTGATTCTGCTTCTGCTTCTGGTTCTGAATTTATTTCTGCTTCTGCTTCTGCTTCTGCTTCTGATTCTGGTTCTGATTCTGGTTCTGGTTCTGATTCTGGTTCTGTTTCTGATTCTGATTCTGATTCTGGTTCTGATTCTGTTTCTGTTTCTGATTCTATTCTGGTTCTGGTTCTGATTCTGCTTCTGGTTCTGAATTTATTTCTGCTTCTGCTTCTGATTCTGATTCTGGTTCTGATTCTGGTTCTGGTTCTGATTCTGGTTCTGGTTCTGGTTCTGGTTCTGTTTCTGATTCTGGTTCTACCAGTCAGAGCCACAACATTCTTTTAAATAAACCCCATCTGGATATTATTTTGGTTAAATCTTAAAAACAAAACAAACAAACAAACAAACAAACAAACAGACAAACACATAACAGCAAACAACCGTCAGTTATTTTAAGGATAATTTAAAGTAAATATCTGTAGCTAAAGTTATTTTTACTTTAATTAATATTAAATTCATTTAACATAAATTTTGGTACAATAAATGGCATAATTTTATTAATTTTTAAAATGGTTTCAAGCTGTTAAAAACTTATAAATAACACATTTTTATAAGCCAAATAAATAGAAAATAAAAAATCTAGAGGCCAATAAAAATGTTTTTTTTAAAACAAACATGCTTCCATATTACTAAATACATTATAATAAAATTATTATTATTATTATTATTAACAATAAAACAACTGCAAGTTATTTTAAACACAATTTAAAGTAAATATCTGTAGAATAACTAAAGTTTTTTTACTTTAATATGACAGGAAGTGTTTGGAAACTTTTACAGATTTTTCCACATTAAATGTAAAGTTTAACTGGCAGAAAATAGAAAGATCCCTTAATTTTACATTCATAAATATGATTATTGTATTTTTACATATAATTCACTGTAATTTAACATTAAAAACAATTTAAAAAATAAATAATACTGCAAAAAAAATCTATAAAGTCCTATGATATTAATTTATAGACTTTTATTTTATGGTTTATATTTGTAATAAAAGTAATTTACCTTTTTTATTGGCGTATGCACTTAATGTAGAAAAACAAGAAAATAAAACAATATATTTTAAATAAAGAGTAAATAATAGAGTAAATTTCCCAAAAACTCTGTTGTGTTTTACGTGTTTTACGAGGTAAAGTGATTTTTAAAGAACTCTTCATCAAATCAGATTGATGCACATGATTGATTAATCTGATCTATAAGAATTAAATCTGAGATTTTACCTTAAAATCCTCAAATATTCACCAGATAAATGAATTTCTCTGTGAAACAATAATCCCTCTGTGGCTCCTTTGTTTAGTTCTTTCACTGTCAAAGCTTTTACTTAATAAAGTCTCTTCATTACCTTAATGACCCATAATGGAGCTGTCATAGAACCCTATGGGGAACCTTCACAGCTGGTTCCACTCTGAGTTCAGTTTAATGATGTTTACTTTCTGCTCTGCTGGACGTCCCAACACACAATAACAGTTCATAAACACATAATAACAGTTCATAAAGTCACACTGAACAGCTGCTTTCTCATCACGTTGGTTTTTACAGAAAATTGAGTTATTTAACAGAAATGTTCTAGATTATTTTACTGGTTTTCTTGTTTTTTTTTCTGCATTAGGTGCAAATGCAAAAAAGGTAAATTACTTTTATTCCAAATATTCACCACAAAATAAAAGTTAAAATCTGTAAATTAATATAATTTATTTTCTGTTTCCTTACAGTAGAACTTTAAATTTAATGTAAAAAATAATGGTAAAAAGAAATTCCGTCATAATATAGTAAAACCTTTAGTTATTCTACAGATATTTATATTTATAGTGTTTCACCTACATTCATTCATATGAGCACAACAACACACAACGTTATTGTCGACTTGTTTTGAGTCAACGAGTCATCAAATCCTGTCGGACTCTGAGAACATCAACGTAGAAGGTTCAAGATTATACACGGTCTACACAGCGAGTAGCGCGGGAAACGTAACATAACGTCAATGTAACGTAACGTTATGTAACGTAACAGTGTAGCTCCTGAGGGCAGTGTTGCTATATTTAGCGACTTTTCAGACCCAAGTGTTACTGGAGACTTTCGGAGACTCGTTCTGACTCTTCTTAATGAGCCGCGGGCCCCCTCGCGAGAAGAAAATAGTCAAAATACGACAAAAAAGTCAAAATGAGAAAAAAAAATTGAAGCCAAAAAGAAAAAGTCAAAATCACAAGAAAGTCAAAAGTCAAAATGAGAGAAAAAAAGTTGAAATCATGAAAAAAAAGTCAAAATAACAAGAAAAAAGTTGAAGTCACAAGAAAAAATTTGAAGTTACGAAAAAAAGTCAAAATATGAATGAAGTCAATAGAAAACAGTAAAATAGAAAAGTAAAGAGTGCTCACCTCTGGGCTCCACCCCCGGGCCGTGGACCTTCACCCCGCTGGTGTCGACCGCCGGGTCGACCTGCAGGCGGGCGGGGAACTTGGCGGCGGCGTGGCCTCCGTACTTGACGGTGACGGTGTACATGCCGTGGCGGCGGGGGATGTAGGTGATGGAGTACGTCCCGTCCCCGTTGTTCTGCACCAGGACTTCTGCTTTGGCTCCCGAGTCGGAGACGATCTCGATGGTGAGCTCCGCCTCCCCGGCCTTGGAGCAGTCCACCGTGAAGGACCCGTCCTCGTTCACCTTCCCGCGCTCCAGGCCCGGCCCGCTGGCCGTCACCTTGCTGGGGTCGAACGCCGCCTGGACCGCCGCCTTGAAGGGCGAGCCGGGGACGTGCTGCTCCGCAAACAGGATGTTGATGGCGTACTCGCCAGGCTCGGTGGGCAGGTAGGACACGGAGCAGGACCCGTCCCCGTTGTCCTGGCACTCGATCTTGGCCTCGCAGGGTCCCTCCACCGTCAGGCCCAGACCGCCGGTACCCGCCCCCTTGGTGTCGATGGCGAAGGGGGCAGGTTTACCCACGACTCCGCCCTGAAGACCTGGACCGTAGGCCCGGACCTGGACGGGAAACAGGTCAGTAAATTTTTGTACATTTTTGTAAATTTTTGTAACTTTCTGTAACTTTCTGTAGATTCCTCTAACTTTCTGTAACTTTCTGTAACTTACATTAATTTTCATAACTTTCTGAATTTTCTGTAACTTTTTGTAACTTTCTGTATCTTCCTATAACTTTCTGAACTTTCATTAACTTTCTGGTACTTTTTGTAACTTCCTGTAACTTTCCGTAACTTTCTGAAACTTTCTGATACTTTTTGTAATTTTTTGTAATTTTTTGTAACTTTCTATATCTTCCTATAATTTTCTGTAACTTTCTGTAACTTACATTAATTTTCATAACTTTCTGAATTTTCTGTAACTTTTTGTAACTTTCTGAAACTTTCTATAACTTTCTGTAATTTTCTGTAACTTTCAATATCTTTCTGTATCTTCCTATAACTTTCTGAACTTTCATTAACTTTCTGATACTTTTTGTAACTTTCTGGTACTTTTTGTAACTTCCTGTAACTTTCCGTAACTTTCTGAAACTTTCTGATACTTTTTGTAATTTTTTGTAACTTTCTATATCTTCCTATAATTTTCTGTAACTTTCATTAACTTTCTATATCTTTCTGTAACTTTCCGTATCTACTGTAACTGACCTTAGAGGGGTCGGGGGGCATGACGGCCTCCACGGTGAAGGGGCTCCCGGGGACGGGGTTCCCGTCGTAGCTGACCTCCACCCGGTACTGGCCCTCCTCGGGGGGGATGTACTTCACCGTGTGCACCTCGTTGGCGGAGCCCGACTCCAGCTTGCAGGGGATCGGACGCCGCGACGGCGAGACGATCTTAACGTCCAGTTTGCCCTGACCGCCGGCTTCACGAGTGGCGACGGTGAACTCCTCGTCCTTCCCCACGTCCACCTCTTTGATTCACACAAACACACCAGCAGGAGGCGGAGTCAGAGCGGTTTATACTCAAACACACCAGCAGGAGGCGGAGTCAGAGCAGTTTATACACAAACACACCAGCAGGAGGCGGAGTCAGAACGGTTTATACTCAAACACACCAGCAGGAGGCGGAGTCAGAGCGGTTTATACTCAAACACACCAGCAGGAGGCGGAGTCAGAACGGGTTATACACAAACACACCAGCAGGAGGCGGAGTCAGAACGGTTTATACTCAAACACACCAGCAGGAGGCGGAGTCAGAACGGGTTATACTCAAACGCACCAGTAGGAGGCGGAGTCAGAACGGTTTAAACTCAAACACACCAGCAGGAGGCGGAGTCAGAACGGGTTATACTCAAACGCACCAGTAGGAGGCGGAGTCAGAGCGGTTTTTACACAAACACACCAGCAGGAGGCGGAGTCAGAACGGTTTATACTCAAACACACCAGCAGGAGGCGGAGTCAGAGCGGTTTATACTCAAACACACCAGCAGGAGGCGGAGTCAGAGCGGTTTATACACAAACACACCAGCAGGAGGCGGAGTCAGAGCGGTTTATACACAAACACACCAGCAGGAGGCGGAGTCAGAACGGTTTATACTCAAACACACCAGCAGGAGGCGGAGTCAGAGCGGGTTATACACAAACACACCAGCAGGAGGCGGCGTCAGAGCGGTTTATACACAAACACACCAGCAGGAGGCGGAGTCAGAACGGTTTAAACTCAAACACACCAGCAGGAGGCGGAGTCAGAACGGGTTATACACAAACACACCAGCAGGAGGCGGAGTCAGAATAGGTTATACACAAACACACCAGCAGGAGGCAGAGTCAGAGCGGTTTATACACAAACACACCAGCAGGAGGCGGAGTCAGAGCAGTTTATACACAAACACACCAGCAGGAGGCGGAGTCAGAACGGTTTATACTCAAACACACCAGCAGGAGGCGGAGTCAGAGCGGTTTATACTCAAACACACCAGCAGGAGGCGGAGTCAGAACGGGTTATACACAAACACACCAGCAGGAGGCGGAGTCAGAACGGTTTATACTCAAACACACCAGCAGGAGGCGGAGTCAGAACGGGTTATACTCAAACGCACCAGTAGGAGGCGGAGTCAGAACGGTTTAAACTCAAACACATCAGCAGGAGGCGGAGTCAGAACGGGTTATACTCAAACGCACCAGTAGGAGGCGGAGTCAGAGCGGTTTTTACACAAACACACCAGCAGGAGGCGGAGTCAGAACGGTTTATACTCAAACACACCAGCAGGAGGCGGAGTCAGAGCGGTTTATACTCAAACACACCAGCAGGAGGCGGAGTCAGAGCGGTTTATACACAAACACACCAGCAGGAGGCGGAGTCAGAGCGGTTTATACACAAACACACCAGCAGGAGGCGGAGTCAGAACGGTTTATACTCAAACACACCAGCAGGAGGCGGAGTCAGAGCGGGTTATACACAAACACACCAGCAGGAGGCGGCGTCAGAGCGGTTTATACACAAACACACCAGCAGGAGGCGGAGTCAGAACGGTTTAAACTCAAACACACCAGCAGGAGGCGGAGTCAGAACGGGTTATACACAAACACACCAGCAGGAGGCGGAGTCAGAATAGGTTATACACAAACACACCAGCAGGAGGCAGAGTCAGAGCGGTTTATACACAAACACACCAGCAGGAGGCGGAGTCAGAATGGTTTATACACAAACACACCAGCAGGAGGCGGAGTCAGAGCGGTTTATACTCAAACACACCAGCAGGAGGCGGAGTCAGAGCGGTTTATACACAAACACACCAGCAGGAGGCGGAGTCAGAACGGGTTATACACAAACACACCAGCAGGAGGCGGAGTCAGAACGGTTTATACTCAAACACACCAGCAGGAGGCGGAGTCAGAACGGGTTATACTCAAACGCACCAGTAGGAGGCGGAGTCAGAACGGTTTAAACTCAAACACACCAGCAGGAGGCGGAGTCAGAACGGGTTATACTCAAACGCACCAGTAGGAGGCGGAGTCAGAGCGGTTTTTACACAAACACACCAGCAGGAGGCGGAGTCAGAACGGTTTATACTCAAACACACCAGCAGGAGGCGGAGTCAGAGCGGTTTATACTCAAACACACCAGCAGGAGGCGGAGTCAGAGCGGTTTATACACAAACACACCAGCAGGAGGCGGAGTCAGAGCGGTTTATACACAAACACACCAGCAGGAGGCGGAGTCAGAACGGTTTATACTCAAACACACCAGCAGGAGGCGGAGTCAGAGCGGGTTATACACAAACACACCAGCAGGAGGCGGCGTCAGAGCGGTTTATACACAAACACACCAGCAGGAGGCGGAGTCAGAACGGTTTAAACTCAAACACACCAGCAGGAGGCGGAGTCAGAACGGGTTATACACAAACACACCAGCAGGAGGCGGAGTCAGAATAGGTTATACACAAACACACCAGCAGGAGGCAGAGTCAGAGCGGTTTATACACAAACACACCAGCAGGAGGCGGAGTCAGAATGGTTTATACACAAACACACCAGCAGGAGGCAGAGTCAGAGCGGTTTATACTCAAACACACCAGCAGGAGGCGGAGTCAGAGCGGTTTATACACAAACACACCAGCAGGAGGCGGAGTCAGAACGGTTTATACACAAACACACCAGCAGGAGGCGGAGTCAGAACGGTTTATACACAAACACACCAGCAGGAGGCGGAGTCAGAGCGGTTTATACTCAAACACACCAGCAGGAGGCGGAGTCAGAGCGGTTTATACACAAACACACCAGCAGGAGGCGGAGTCAGAGCGGTTTATACACAAACACACCAGCAGGAGGCGGAGTCAGAGCGGTTTATACTCAAACACACCAGCAGGAGGCGGAGTCAGAGCGGTTTATACTCAAACACACCAGCAGGAGGCTGAGTCAGAACGGTTTAAACTCAAACACACCAGCAGGAGGCGGAGTCAGAACGGGTTATACACAAACACACCAGCAGGAGGCGGAGTCAGAACGGGTTATACACAAACACACCAGCAGGAGGCGGAGTCAGAACGGTTTATTTCCTCAGGTTTCTTATTATAATGACTAACAGGATCTTTTTTCCATCTCATTGGCGGTATATGGGTTTCCATTTAAATCACATGAATGATGTAAAAACACAGAAATGCTTTCTGGTGTTTTCGGCACAGAGACAGAATCCGTGGCAGGATGTTTTTAGAGCTGAACCTGAATCTAAACCTGAACCTGACCCCCTGAATGCTGCTCCCCTTCCTGTCTGAAGCCTCGGAGGTACTCACTGTTGTTCAGACCCTGAACTTTGACCTTGTTGAGGTCCAGCGGGGGGGCCACGCTGATGCTGAAGGGGCTCCTGGGGATGGGGTCTCCTCCATGGGACACGGTGAGGGACATGGTCCCCTGGTGGAGGACAGACAGCAGTTAGCAGAGACAGAGAGAGAGACAGACAGACAGACAGAGACAGACAGACAGACAGACAGGTCAGAGACAGACAGACAGACAGACAGACAGACAGAGAGACAGACAGACAGACAGAGACAGACAGACAGACAGACAGGTCAGGGACAGACAGACAGACAGGTCAGGGACAGACAGACAGACAGAGAGAGAGAGAGAGAGAGACAGACAGACAGACAGGTCAGGGACAGACAGACAGACAGACAGAGACAGACAGGTCAGAGAGAGAGAGAGAGACAGACAGACAGGTCAGGGACAGACAGACAGACAGACAGACAGACAGGTCAGGGACAGACAGGTCAGAGCAGTCTCACCTGCTGCGTGGCGGTGTAGCGGACGGTGTACGAGTAGTCGTGGTTGTCGATGATCTCGAAGTCTCGGACCGCGTCCCCTTTAGTCGCGGTGGTGAAGTGGACCTCCGGTTTGGCTTTCCCGGCTCCTTTAGTGTAGATGGTGAAGTGGGTCGGCTTCCCCACCTCCACTCCTAAAGAGAAGAAGAGATTATCTGGAGGTTTGTACACGGCTCGATTACGGCTTTCACTTCAGTAAATAAATAATATATATAATTATATATATATAGTATATATAATTAACAGCTGCTAATAATTATTAGTTATTACTGCAACACAATCCCATATGTTTCCCCACACAGATAAAGACATTTCACAGTGTTTTTGTTCAAGATATTTGACTTAACTTTCAGATTTTTCCATAACTTTCTGTCACTTTACGTATTTTTGCGTAACTTTCTGTAACTTTTTGCATCTTTGTTACTTTCTCTAACCTTCTGTATCTTTCTCTAACCTTCTGTATCTTTCTTAATCTTTCTGTAACTTTCTATAAATTCTTTGTTTTTGTTCAAGATATTTGACAGTAAGAACCACTTTCTTGTACACATTCATTCATTCCAGAGTCTTAAAGCTAAATGAAGCTCTGACCTGTCTTGTTCAGTCCGGGTCCTTCTGCTCTGACTTTAGCTGCATCATGGGATGGGTCCACCTTTATTCTGAAGGGGCTGATGGGTATTTCCTGTTGTGACATTAAAGGTGAGAGGTTAGTTTATCATGTGGTGTGAACAGGAACGTTTCCAGCAGCAGTGAACCCGTCTGAGTGTCTGACCTGATCGGCGAACAGCACCATGATGGTGTACTGGCCGGCTCCCGGGGGCGTGTACTTCACCGTGAACGTGTCATTGTCGTTCTTGATGATGTCGAAGTCGATGTCGGCCTCGGCAGGACCGACCACGCCCGGGGCACACTTGATCCCGATGCTGACATCACCTGCAGGAACCAGCGGGGATCGTACTCACATCAGACTGATTCAAAAACAATAAATGGTTCTAACTAGGGCCGGGACTTTAACGCGTTAATTAACATGAATTAATTACACCAAAATTAACGCGTTAAACAATTGAGGCATTTTAATGGCAGTTATTTTTGCAGCGCGGAACGTTTCTCCCTGGATGAGTTTCAGGAGGAGCGATTATACTGGAGCACCAACTAGCGTTGGTGAGGTGAGACAACAACAAACCACAGTGAACATGAAGGAAGAAGCTGATGAGACCTTTGGTTGGCCCCGTGGATGATGGGGCATTTAGTTACTAAAAACCAACGGATGGAAGCGTCCATAAGAGCATGGTTGTGTTGCTAGGCAACAAGGAATTCACATATCACCATAGCAGCACATCCAGCCTCAAGTATCACCTCAATGCTAAACATATAGCAGCTAGCGGCTAGCGTGCTAGCTAGCGTGGATTGTGTTTTACTTCAAAAACCAAAGTATTCTAGTTTACAGAAGGTCTACCTACCTATAGGCTACCTGGATTTATGAAATGTTCTATATTTATAAATATGCTATTGCTACACTTAATGGCCAAAATGTCACTGGTCTGTTGGACTTGAACAAAAATAAACAATATTTTTGTTGCTTAAGCTTATGTATTCAGTCATTATTCAATGGTTTACTAAAGATACATGTGAAAAAAATTACTTCTCACTGTTCTCAGGTCAAATATTTATATGTGATTAAAATGCGATTAATTTTGATTTATTAATTACAAAGACTCTAATTAATTAGATTATTTTTTTAATCAAGTCCCGGCCCTCGTTGTAATATAGAAGAGGCTGAGCGGCGTCCCACCCTGCCCGGCCTCGCTGCAGTCCACAGTGAAGTATGTGGGCTCGTTGGCCTTCAGGCCAGTCTTCTCCACGCCCGGACCGTAAACCTTCACGTTCTCCGGATGGCTGCCTTCTCCGATCGTCACCTGGTCATCGTAAAAAGTGCAGAAATCATTCCCCAAGACTTTTACTCAGGACAGAATATATAAATATAAATAATTTGGCTGAGCTTTCCATGTAAATACAGAATTAAAGGGGGACCCAGGACAGAACCCTGAGGGACTCCACAGGCTCAGATTTGTGTCAATGGATAAAGATGTAAACAAACTAGTTTAAAATGATGATCACAGTATTAAAACACAACACAACACAATGTTAAAATACAACACTAAAGAGGTTGCTAAACAGTGAGCTAATGTTTGAGTTTATAGTTGGTGGGTGCATGATTGAGTGGATTTAACCCATGATTTTATTTTAGATTTAAAACCAACGAATGTGCTGATGTCTCTGATCTCATTTGGTACTGAGTTCCAATAATTAGTGGCTTTTATAGAAAAAGCATTTAAATATGTAGAGTATATCTGTGATAATGTGTCCTTTAAACAATAAAATATATATGTTGACTTGAATATTAGTTATTGGTAAACATTTTTTGAAAAGATTTAGAACTAAAACTGTTCCAGTGAATCTCTAGTTGACCTAACAAAATGGAAATATCTCGTTTTTTATCCAAATCATTGAGTTTGGGAGCGACTTTTACCCTGAAGGGGCTGCTGGGGACGTTGACCTCCCCCCAGGTGATGATGATGGTGTGTTTGATGGGTTTGGTGGGAATGTAAACACAGAAGAAGGTGCTGTCTCCGTTATCTGTGATCTGTATGTCGATGGGGAAACCCTCCGCGTCCTGAAAGCACAAACAGGTTTCATTAACCTCATTAACCCGATCAGCCTGTCGCTGTTAGAGAAAGACTCGTGACGTTGTGTTTGGTAGCCACCTGAGCGTAGAGCTTCAGCTCCCCGCGGCCGGCCGCCCGGGTATCGATGGTGAAGTCGGCCGGTTTGTTGACGATGCAGCCGATCGGCTCCAAGCCGGGACCGAAACACTTCACCTGAGGAGGAAACACAGCGTTCAACACGTTTGTTCTATAAAAACTACTACACTATATATTATAAAACGTCTGTGGGGCGGTTCAGACGTTCTGCTCTCACGTTCTCGGGGAAGACGTCGCTGGCGGCGGGCAGGATGTGCGCCATGAAGGGGCTGTCCTTAATGTCCTCGTCGTCACAGATGACGTGCACGGCGTAGTCGCCGGGTTCAGTCGGCCAGTAGCGGACGTCACACGACCCGTCACCTTTATCGTCACACTCGATCTTGGCCTGAGACGGACCCTCGATGGAGAAACCTGCAGACAGTCAGCGGGACCCGCAGGGTCAAACACTTCAAACCTCATTTATTCTGAGAATCTAACACAGAAAATAGAGTCTGAGGCAGAACTGATGCTGGTTTGAAGGCAAATGGTGGCCACACCAAATAGTGATTTGATTTAGTTTTCTTCTGTTCACTCACTTTGCATCTTGTTAATTGATAAAAAACTTTCTGTAACTTTCTGTAACTTTCTGTGACTTTCTCTATCTTTCTGTAACTTTCTATAACTTTCTGTAACTTTCTGTGACTTTCTCTATCTTTCTGTAACTTTCTATAACTTTCTGTAACTTTCTGTGACTTTCTCTATCTTTCTGTATCTTTCTATAACTTCTGTAACTTTCTGTATCTTTCTGTAACTTTCTATAACTTTCTGTAACTTTCTGTAATTTCCTATAACTTCTGCATCTTTCTGTATCTTTCTGTAACTTTCTCTATCTTTCTATAACTTTCTGTAACTTTGTCTTTACATACTTTAATACAAATCTGAGTTGTTGGAGTACCTCAAGGTTCCAAAAATAAAATATTAACATTTCTATTTTCAAAAGCATTCTAATTTTAAAGCATTTTTCACACCTGCCTAAAACTTTTTTAAATTTCAAAGAAATTTAAAAAAAAATAAATTTCAAAGAATTCTGACCACCAGCTGTTGAGATACCAGCTGTCACCTTCTCTAAGCCCCTCCCCCAGCCACCTGTCAATCATCCTGAGCAGCAGGTGAGTGTTTGTGATTGGTCCTTTGTGTTTCTGTGACGTACCGAGCGTTCCCACCTCCGTGCCGATGGCCTCCACCACAAAGTCAGCGCTCTTCCCCACCATGCCCGTCTCCAGGCCGGGGCCCCAGGCCCTCACCTTCTGAGGCCCCGCCTCCTCACTCACCTGGACCTCGAACGGACTGAAAACACACAGACACACATTTCATAATCCCACAAAAAAAGAAATGTAGTGAACATTTTATTATTCTACATGCAAAACTTAAACTGGGAGTACTGAAAGTGAAATGTTTGTATTTTTAAAGCCAACAGATTATATTTTCTACTAAATATGAGTTTAATTTTAATTATCTTAATGTCTTAATTAGAAATAAAATGAATGCTTTCCCAACAATTTTACTCAGAGTATATAAATCATTAAACTGAGCTTTTAATGTAAATACAGAATTATAAGGGACCCAGGATAGAACCCTGAGGGACTCCAGACTCAGATTTGTGTTGATGGATAAAGATGCAAAGCAAGTTCGGCTCAATTTTATAAAGTTTAAAATAGTTTAACACATCATATGTAAACATTTCTATACAGTTGCAAGTAAAGGTACATAAAGCTTCTGGAAATATACGATTAGACATTATAATATTGTATTAAAATTGAAATTGATGAGAAAATGTGTCCAAATGTCACAGGCAACAAAAAATGTGATTTGAGCTAACTGTAAATTATTTTATTTGTAAATTATTACTGATAATTAACATGTTTTGTAGATAGATTCTGAATCGATTGACTGAAGGCTGAACCTCTGGAGTCCCTCAAGGTTCTGTCCTGGATCTCTTATGGAACCACTTGGCCAAATATTAAATACTAAATGGACCTTTAACTTACTTGCAAATAACTTACATTTGAATTATTCGATTATTAGATATAATTACCATGCACCAAATATGCTGAAATAATCAGAAGTGAGTGACAGTAAGCTTTGTGTTCTGGCTGCAAGACTTGGACACAATTGAAATTATTTTTGGACTGATTGACAATATTTGAGGAAATTATCATTTTTGCTTAATTCTTATTAAAAATATATGTAAAAAATGACTAAGATGTGATTTTCCTTCAGGCTGTAGAATATGATCTGTAGACAAGGACACAATACTTTATTCTGAAGGTGTTTTGACTCACAGTTTGCCTTTAATAAATGTTGTTTTGGTTTTGGATATTGTGACCATATTGTGATTCCAAAAAATAATTTTGACAAAATGTGCAGCCCGACTTTATATTGTATTTGAGCAATTCCCTAATCACGAATTACAACCTTGGAAAAACAGAAATCTCTAACTTATTTCTAAATCTGACAATTACACAATTGACGAGTACCCCAAGGTTCCTCCCTGGGTCCCCTATAGTTGTGCAGCTACTTGAACGTAAAGCTCCAGACTGGATTTGTTTCAGTCTTCAGTTTGGCTGAACTCCGTCAGTGTGACGTCTCACCTGCGTGGGATGCTGTGTCCTCCCCAGGTGATAGTTACCACGTACTTTCCCGTCGTGATGGGGTAATAATTACACTCGAACATCCCGTTGTCCATCTCGAGAACCTTCACCGGCTCCTCCAGGCCCTCTGGGTTCAGAACACAAACATGAGTGCTGCTCGTTGTGAACAGTAAAGGTTTATTTCAGACTATATTCCAGGTGGTTTCTTACTTGGTCCCTTCACGGTGACTTTGAGCTCCCCGCTGCCGGCTCCTTTAGTGTAAACTTTAAAATCGGCCACTTCTTTCACCCTCAGACCCTTCGGCTGCAGACCTCGGCCCGACGCCCGGCAGGCGTTCGGGTTACAGGCTGTGAGGACCAATCAGAAGGAGGTGAGGGCTCTAGCTGGACTGGGAGATGATGTTGATATTATAATAAAACTAGCAGAAACATTCACACAAACACACAAACACACAGACACACACTCCTGTTTGTCTCCTTCCTCAGTGTGAAACCCTGAACCAGGACCTGACTCAGACTTCTGCTTTGAGCTCAAACACTGACTGAACCAGAGGGCGCCTGGTACAGGCTGGGACTGTAAAACAAATCATTACACTGTAAAAAGGTGTGTCTAAAAACAAGATATGATGAGAAATGATCTTGCTGCATGGACAGAGAATTTACCTTGACAAGATTTCTTGAATTAAGATTGTTAAATCTAGAAATAAGCATGTTGAACACTTAAAATAAGAAATTAACTCTTAAAGCATGATAAATGGTCCAACACTTTTTTTTATCTTGGTAAGAACCAAATAATTTGCAGCGTAGATACAGCCACCAACCAACCAACCAACCAACCAACCAACCAACCAGAGGCCTGACAGACAGTTTCCAGTCAACTTACAGCCGCTGGGAGTCTCCTGTCACTTTAAATGCAGCCTTTCAGTGGGTGACAGGGTTTCACCATCAGTTACTAGGAAATAATAATGTGTGCTCCCTTCATGTACCTATTCATTATTTATTTGTCCTCTCTTACTAACAATTCATACAAAAATTGAAGACTGTACCATAAATGTTTGCTGACATTTTTATTGAACAATCTGAAGTCAGATGGCTGATTTTCTCAGTAAAGCTTGAGAGCAGAGAACAAAGATTGTTCTGTTTCTATAAAGCTGCAGGACATTAAAAACAGGACAGTAATTCTGTTTCTGATTACAGATACAGCCACCAACCAGCCAGCCAGCTGCAGCCGGCAGACAGACAGTTTCCAGTCACTGAGCGTCTCCTGACAGGACGAGTCGAGATTTCTCTGTGAATGAAGCCTTTCAGACTTACTAGGAATTACTCATTTGTGCTCCCATCATGTATATATTCATCATTTATCTGTCCTATTTTCTGCTAAATACAAGATAATTTATTATTTCAATACCTTCATGAGAAGTAAAATGAATCCTTTCCCAACAATTATACTCTACTTAGAGTATATAAATCATGAAAATGAGCTTTCAATGTAAACACAGAATTATAAGAGACCCAGTATAGAACCCTGGGGGACTCAAGAAGCTCCGATTTGTGTCGATGGATAAAAATGCAAGGCATTGGCTCAATTTTATAAAGTTTAAAATAGTTTAACACATCATATGTAAACATTTCTATATCGCAGCAAGTTAAGGTAAATGTAGAAATACACAATTAGACATTAAAATGTCGTATTAAATCTAAAATTGATTAGAGAATATGTCCAAATGTCACATTTAACTGTTAACAACATATTTATAAGTTACACCTTGTGCTGTTCCATAGAGCTGCAGGACTAATATATATATATATATATATATATATATATATATATATATATACTTTATATATACTCTCTCTATATATATATATATACATATATATATTATATTATATATTAATTCACAATATTTGAGGAAATCATCATTTTTGCTTAATTCTTATTAAAAATATATGTAAAAATTATAATGATGTTATTGGGTGTTTTGACTCACAGTTTGCCTTTAACAAATGTTTTTGATAAATAATTAAGCAATAAGCAATTTTGATAAACTTTGCAGCCCTACTTTAGATTGTATGTGATTCACTAATCACCAATTACAACCTGGCAAAATCAAAAATCTCTAACTCTCTTTGACAGGCTCTGAGCTCTGAGTAAAACCACTGGAGTACCCCAAGGTTCCTCCCTGGGTCCCCTATAGTTCTGTAGTTACATGAACGTAAAGCTCCAGACTGGATTTGTTTCAGTCTTCAGTTTGACTGAACTTCGTCAGTGTGACGTCTCACCTGTGTGGGATGCTGTACATAAAATAAATAACACACACACACACACACACACACATCACGGTGTATGTGTTAGTCAGCTGGTCAGAAGCAATGTGCCGAGGCTGGAAGGAAACAGCAGCAGAGATTAAACAGAAACCGTCACTGATGACCTCAAACAATATGCTGCATTATTCACAGGCTGCTGAGAGTCTGAGAGAAATATAAAACACATAAAACAGAATATAACAAAATTTAAGAGACGAGATGCAGCTCGGAGAGGAGAGGGTTAAAGAAAAGGCAGCCGATGAGGATTATTAACATACTTTTAGAGAGATTATCATCATCAGCAGAGGCTTTAATACAGCCCAGAAACCAGACATTCTGAAGTGAAGATGGTCGTCCAGGACAACCAGATGAACCACACACACACACACACACACACACACACACACACACACACACACACACACGTCCTGCCGGGTTTTCTCTGGCCTCAGCTCTATCCTCGGTGAACTGGAGAGTTTTTCCGTAGAAAGTGTTGATGGAGGTGAAGGGACTGATTGTCCCCCAGACACACACACACACACAAACACACACAGTCAGGTTCTGCAGAAGAAGAAGAAGAAGAAGAAGAAGCTGCTCATGCTGTGAAGCTGCGAGCGTCCAGAGATTGGAGGCGGGATGGTTTTGAGTTGAGGTGGAAGGGAACCAGGCTAGCGCAGGCAGGCTCAGGACGCCCCGCCCCCCGACTCTACTAACTTGGTCGCCTGGGTTTGGGCGGAGTCGGAGGCGGGGCTCTCCGGGTCCGGTCTGAGGCGGGGGCGCGTGCAGACTGAGGCGCAACCTGCACCGGAGACCCGGCAGGTGGGACGCTCTGTAGAACTGAAGGAGGGAACAACAGTGATGACACAGAAGACAGGCAGAGACCTCCAGATCTCCAGACTAGATGGCCTCCAGACCAGCGGGCAGTAAGCGGACCAGGCCGGGTTCTGCAAGTCTAAAGTTCTCCAATAGCTTACACCTTCGTCCAAAATGAAAAGTTAGTCCAAAGTCCAAAGGTCAGGTCCAAAGTCCAGAGTCCTTAATCATGTCCCTGTTAGAGGAGAGACTAGTCACAAGTCAGGTCCAAACACGTCCAGAGTCAGGTCACAAGTTGAGAAAGGCAAGTCCCAAATCAATACCAAAGTATTGTCCAACATCTGTCATATCATCTGTCCAAGCATCTGTCAACAATTCTGTCCAAACATCTGTCCAAACATCCGTTCAAACGTCCGTCCAAACATTTGTCCAAACATCTGTCCAACATCTTTCCAAACATCTGTCCAAACATCCGTCAACACATCTGTCCAAATATATGTCCAAACATCTGTCATAACACCCGTCCAAACACCCGTCCAAACATCCGTCCAAACATCTGTCATAACATTCGTCCAAACACCCGTCCAAACATCTGTCCAAACATCTGTCATAACATTCGTCCAAACATCTGTCCAAGCATCTGTCCAAACATCTGTCCAAACATCTGTCATAACATCTGTCCAAACATCTGTCATAACATCCGTCAACACATCTGTCCAAGCATCTGTCCAAACATCTGTCCAAACATCTGTCATAACATCTGTCCAAACATCTGTCATAACATCCGTCAACACATCTGTCATAACATCTGTCCAAACATCAGTCCAAACATCTGTCCACACCTCAGTGGTGGACGATGGAGCACCAGGAAGAAGACCGAACACCGCAGCCCAAAACCATGAGTTTGCCGAGCTTCAGCCACTAAAACCAGCAAGCAGGGACTGTCCCATCAGACCTGGACCAGACTGAGCTGCAGATTCTGTTTTAAAGACTTGTGAGTTCTTTATTCAGTCAGTCTGGACGTCAGATTTCAATGTGACACTCTGATTAGAAACACATGCACCAGATTCATGAGATACTTCAGATTCCGGCTCAGATTCTGGTTGTAATGAATTTGGCCTCCTCTAAACGTCTCGGAGCCTACCCTCGGAGATGTGGACGGTGAAAGGGCTTCTGGGAATCTGCTGCCCGGCGAAGGTCACGTAGACGGTGTGCGGTCCCTCCAGGACGGGTACATAGGTGCAGCGGAAGATACTGTCGCCTTTGTTCTCCAGAACAATCTCCACTGTGTCCCTCCGAGCGTTCGAATCCACAATGATGACGCCCACGTCTCCGGCTCCCGCCCCTGCAGGACGGACGGACGGACAAGGAGACTTTAAGACACTCGAAAGGACAACGAGAAACTATATCAAACTGTTGAGGTGAACATGGACTTCCTTTACATTTCTGTGAAAAAAGACACTCAGGAACATTTAAAGACAAACGTTTTAAAGGCTTTTTAGTGGCGTCCTTTAAGATGAACCTCAGTCTGTGATGGATGCACATGTAGTTTTAGTTTCACAGTCCGTCTGGTTCGTCAGAGTGATGTTAACCCTCTGGAGTCCATGAACGCACCGCAGCACGACTTCTTCACAACGTAGAACTTCAGTAGCATGTTTCCTGCTGTCAGCTGAACTCTAAAGTTTTGGCTTTTCCACAAGTCTCCATGTCACATTTAATGCATCAACTCTTTTTCAGCAAAGGTAAAAATCACCAAAACCAAGTGTGACATGATTTTACTTTTTTTTGCAGAGATTTTGCAGATTTTGCAGTGTGCGTTTCAACATTTCTAGTGTGTTTTTTTTTTTTTTGTATGTTTTATGTGTTTTTTTGGGGGGGGGTTTGTGTGTGTTTTTTATCTGTGTTTTTTGTAATTTTGTGTTTTTTGTCATTTTTGTGTGGTTTTTGAGGTTTTTATGTGTGTGTTCTGTGTGTTTTTATGTGGGGGTTTTGGTAATTTTTTTGGTTTGTTTTTGTGTGTTTCTTGTGTGTTTTTTGTAAAAATAAAAATATGTTCATCTTGTGTATGTCAGTAAGTCAAAATGACAAAAGAGCTGAAAAAGATGATTCCAGCATGGCATGGTGATCATTATTTAAGTTAAGTTTAAACTCCAAAGTGTTAATGCACAGGAAGAAGAACCAAAACCTTCTGGACTCCAGAGGTTCAACACCTGTAGCTGTTGGTGGTGGAACCAGGATTCACCAGACTGACCTGGTCTTCGTGTTTACCTGCGGTGTAAATGTCGAAGTACGTGGGTTTGTTGGCCACGTTCCCGCTGGGCTGCAGCCCCGGCCCGCGGGCCTGGACCCGGGTCGGGTCGCCCATCGCCTTGGAAACGTTCACCATGAAGGGACTTCTGTCGATGTCCTGCCCCGCAAACAGAACCTTCACCTGGGGGGACAGGGACACTCTGGTAGGAAACAGAACCAAATACTGCCAAAACAACAAACCCTGACCTTATTTACAGACTTATTCTACACAAAATACAGCAGCCAGACCGACTCTGATCCAAAAGGTATTTAAATCATAATATATGATAAATATAACCAACCAACCAGAGCAGGAACATAAAGCTTCTGTTTGTGATATAAGAAATGATATAATTATTTTATAGACATTTACTATATAATTTTACAGGGCGTTTCTTCTTTTTTTTTCTACATTAAGTGCAAGATTTTTTCCAGTATTATTTAAATGTTTAATGGTCTTAAATGTTAAATTACAGTGAATTCTGTGTAAAAAAAATACAATAAATACTCATCATACTGCAAGATGTGACATTAAGGAAACTTTCTGTTTTCTGAAAAAAAAAAAAAAGGGAAAAGTCCGGCAGGAAAAGTTGCCAAAAACATCTTCAAACTGAACTGAGACAGAGTTTTATTTGACAGTGTCGTTGAAAGATCTGAGAGCTAACAGGTGTGTTTGTTTGTTTGTTTGTTTGTTTGTTTGTTTGTTTGTTTGTTTGTTGTCTTACTTTATGCAGCCCCTCCACTTTGGGCAGGTAGACGACGGAGTAGCTTCTGTTCTTGTCGTTGTTGGCGATGACTCGGGCCTGACGGACACAAACAGGAACATTCAGCTTATTTCTCTTTGTTTTGTTTGTTTAAACAATAATAATAATAATAATAATAATAATAATAATAAACATGTTCTCCCACCTCCTCCGTGTGTCCCTCCGGATCCTCCACATAAACCAGGACTTCCCCCAGTCCGGCCTCCACCGTCTCCACCAGGAACTCCGCCGGCTTCAGGACCACGTTGCCTCGCGGCTCCAGACCTGATGGAGACCAGAGCTTTAAACAGACCGGGAGCCACAGAGTCTCAGGGTCTAGGGTCTAGGGTCTCAGGGTCTAGGGTCTCAGGGTCTAGGGTCTAGGGTCTCAGGGTCTAGGGTCTCAGGGTTTAGGGTCTAGGGTCTCAGGGTCTAGGGTCTAGGGTCTAGGGTCTCATAGTCTCAGGGTCTAGGGTCTAGGGTCTCATAGTCTCAGGGTCTAGGGTCTCAGGGTCTAGGGTCTCATAGTCTCAGGGTCTAGGGTCTCATAGTCTCAGGGTCTAGGGTCTCATAGTCTCAGGGTCTCATAGTCTCAGGTCTCAGCATCTAGGGTCTCATAGTCTCAGGGTCTAGGGTCTAGGGTCTCAGGGTCTAGGGTCTAGGGTCTCAGGGTCTAGGGTCTAGGGTCTAGGGTCTAAGGGTCTAGGGTCTCAGGGTCTAAGGTCTAGGGTCTCAGGGTCTAGGGTCTCAGGGTCTAGGGTCTCAGGGTCTCAGGTCTCAGGGTCTCAGGGTCTTAGGGTCTCAGGGTCTAGGGTCTCAGGGTCTAGGGTCTAGGGTCTAGGGTCTCATAGTCTCAGGTCTCAGGGTCTCAGGGTCTTAGGGTCTCAGGGTCTAGGGTCTCATAGTCTCAGGGTCTAGGGTCTCAGGGTCTAGGGTCTAGGGTCTCATAGTCTCAGGGTCTAGGGTCTACGGTCTCATAGTCTCAGGGTCTCATAGTCTCAGGGTCTCAGGGTCTCAGGGTCTAGGGTTTCAGGTCTCAGGTCTCAGGGTCTCAGGTCTCAGGGTCTCAGGTCTCATAGTCTCAGGGTCTCAGGTCTCAGGTCTCAGGGTCTAGGGTCTCATAGTCTCAGGGTCTCAGGTCTCAGGGTCTCATAGTCTCAGGGTCTAGGGTCTCAGGTCTCAGGTCCGGACTGATAGGATTCAGTCCCACATTTTAAAGTTATTCAAGGTTCTAAGGTTCTAAGGTTTTGACTTGTCCCTGTTTGGGGTCTGGATCACCTGGTCCGAAGGCCTTGGCCCTCTTGGGGTGCAGGGTCTTGGCCCTGAGGGGGGCCCCGGGCTTCAGCTTGGACTTGGGGAACTGGGACAGGTAGGTCATCACCGAGTGCTCGTCCACGTTCGGGTCCACGATCTCCTCCGGAGCGATGACCTGCAGGACACGGACCCGTTAGTCCTGAAGGGTCCCGAGACTTTCACAATAAAACATATACAGAGTCCTGAAGGGTCCCGAGACTTTCACAATAAAACATATACAGAGTCCTGAAGGGTCCCGAGACTTTCACAATAAAACATATACAGAGTCCTGAAGGGTCCCGAGACTTTCACAATAAAACATATACAGAGTTCTGAAGGGTCCCGAGACTTTCACAATAAAACATATACAGAGTCCTGAAGGGTCCCGAGACTTTCACAATAAAACATATACAGAGTTCTGAAGGGTCCCGAGACTTTCACAATAAAACATATGAGAGGATAAGACAATAAAACACTGGAATATATAAATATTCCAGGAAGTTACTGGATTATTTTACAGCTTTTCCTTGTTTTTTTCTACATAAAGTGCAAATGCCATAAAAAAAAAAAAAGGTTAAATGACTTTTATCACAAATATGAACCATAAAATAAAAGTTGAAAACTGTAAATTAATATAATGGGACATTATACTTTATTTTATTACAGCCTTATTTAATTGTTCAACCGTTATATAAATGTGAAATCTATGTTTAAAAAAAATACAATAAATACTCATCATATTACTAAAAATGTAAAATTAAGTAAACTTTCTGTTTTCTGACAGAAAAACTTTAACGTTAAAAAAAAACAATAAAATGTTTCCGAACACTTCACTGTCATATTAAAGTAAAAAAAAATAAAAAAAAATACCAGAATAAAACCAAAAAAGACCAAAAAAAGACACTAAATTACCAAAATAAGACCAAAAAAGACACTAAATTACCAAAATAAGACCAAAAAAGACACAAAATTACCAAAATAAGATCAAAAAAGACACAAAATTACCAAAATAAGACCAAAAAAGACCAAAAAAAGACACAAAATTACCAGAATAAGACCAAAAAGGACACAAAAACGACAAACAATTACCAAAATAAGACCAAAAAAGACACTAAATTACCAAAATAAGATGAAAAAAGACACAAAATTACCTAAATAAAACCAAAAAAGACACAAAATTACCAAAATAAGACAAAAAAAGACACAAAATTACCAAAATAAAACCATAAAAGACCAAATGAAGACGCAAAACTAACAAAATAAGACGAAAAAAGACACAAAATTAACAAAAAAGAACAGAAAAGACACAAATGACAAAAAAGAACGTACAGATAATATCTACAGATATATATATATATATATATATATATATATATAATCCAGATATTTACTGATTATTATCAGTATTTTTATTGTTGTTTTCTGTTATTTGACAGGAAGTGGTTTGAAACTTTTGCTTTCAGACTTTTAACCTTTTATTTTTTACAGTGTACAGACACAAAGAGACTTGGTGAAGTTAAATAAAGATGTTTTCTGTCCACTAGAAGACGTGTAACTTAAGAAATAGACCTTCAGGTATCAGAATCATCAGAACCATCAGAACCTGAAGAGAACAACAAGTCTAACAAAGTGTCAGTAAATATAAAACCTCTTCTAGTCTGTGAGGAACTCGACTCGTGGTCCGTTACTCTAGACGGCGAGCTGCAGCAGAAATAGACCGGAGCGCCATCCGACCCGTTGGACGGCTCTCTTTCTCTTTCATCTGGATCCTTCTGACACTTTCACCAACTTCTCACCTTTCACAGGTAAACGTTTGGTTTATCCACACATTTCAGTCTTTTCTACACTTTATATGAACAAATCTTTAAAGGTTTTAATTCGTTTTTGCTGAACACAATTAAATCAAAGAAAAGTGTCCACTTTACTAAAAGTAATAATGTAGAAAAACCTGTAAAATAACTTTATTTTTTACAGTGTAGTGTGACCCAGTTTCCTGTTGGTGTGCTCGCCAAAGTAAGAGGGTTTTTTTTCATGTTAAAGTAATTTCTTGTCTTATTTTGGTAATTTTGTCTCTTTTTTGGTCTCATTTTGGTAATTTTGTCTCTTTTTGGTCTTATTTTGGTTTTATTTTGGTGATTTCGTCTCTTTTTTGGTTTCATTTTGGTAATTTTGTCTCTTTTCTTCATCATTTTGTTGCTTTTTTGGTCTTATTTTGGTAATTTTGTCTCTTTTTGGCTATATTTTGGTAATTTTGTCTCTTTTGTTAGTCATTTTGTGGCTTTTTGGTGATTTTGTGTCTTTTCTTGTTTTTTCCTGGTCATATTGTGTCTTTTTTGTTTTACAGATTTCAACTTGTATTTTATGGCTCATATTTGTGATAAAAGTAATAATGTAGAAAAAAAACCCTGTAAAATAACTTTTTTACAGTGTAGTGTGACCCAGTTTCCTGTTCGTGCTTGCCAAAATAAAAGTCCACAGCTTCACAGTGTTTTTTTTTCATGTGAAAGTTTGATCCATCGACAGCATGATGTCATCCAGCCCCCGGCCCGAGGAATGAGGTCAGATTCTCAGACTCTACAGGTAAAACTTTTGTTTTATAGGCAGATTTACGTTTTTTCTACATTTTCTATTAATAAATATTTAAAGGTTTTAATTCGTTTTGCTGAACACACGATTAAATCAAAGAAAAGTGAAGTGTTCACCATCTTTCTAACTACAGACAAACAGAAAAATGTGACACATGAAGTAGAAAAACACAATTTAAGTTAATAATTACAGAAATAAAATGATATGAGCAGTTAGCTTAATAAATACATTTTGTTACGGAGATTTTGGAAAAGTTGCAGAGATTTGTTTTCTAATTGATTTTCTCTTTGGAATTATCTTAATTAACAAGTTAAACAAGACAAAAACAAACTACTTGTTTGGGTTTTTGATCCATGTTTTATCTAAAAATAGGATTTTTAGCAACGAATCGACAGGTGGTGTTCCTCAGGGCTCCGTCCTCGGTCCTCTTCCGTTTCACATCTAAATATCTCACCAGAACTAAACATATTCCTTCATGTTTCCTGTCATTCGGTGAAAGGTTCCCATTACCTGCGGCACGCCGAGCCAGTCGTCCGCCTGCTGCATGGCCTCTCTGGCGTTCTCCACCGGCTGACTGGGATCCCACGTTTCCCAGTCCGGACACAGACCTGAAGGCAGCACACACACACACACACACAGCAGGGACGCTGTTAGTCTTACAGACTCGTACAGAGACTTTTGTTTGTTTGTTTAAATGGTTTCAGGACTATGATCGCTGATAGTGGGTCAACGGTGATTTGAGTCAGAAAATATGAGCCGCTTCCTGATTTCCTGCCCGATTTATGCAGCTCACAGACTGTTTAGAGACCTCAGTATGCAGGAATATTCACATACAGTTGGACAAAATAACTCAGTTTAATGCAAAGTTTTAGCCTCAAACTGCATTTTATCAACATAAAGTGGGCGTGTCAGTATAGACTTGTGGGTAATTAACATAAAGTGGGCGTGTCAGTAAAGACTTGTGGGTAATTAACATAAAGTAGGCGTGTCAGTAAAGACTTGTGGGTAATTAACATAAAGTGGGCGTGTCAGTAAAGACTTGTGGGTTATCAGCATAAAGTGGGCGTGTCAACATAAAGTGGGCGTGTCAGTAAAGACTTGTGGGTTATCAGCATAAAGTGGGCGTGTCAGTAAAGACTTATGGGTTATCAGCATAAAGTGGGCGTGTCAGTAAAGACTTGTGGGTAATTAACATAAAGTGGGCGTGTCAGTAAAGACTTATGGGTTATCAGCATAAAGTGGGCGTGTCAGTAAAGACTTGTGGGTTATCAGCATAAAGTGGGCGTGTCAGTAAAGACTTATGGGTTATCAGCATAAAGTGGGCGTGTCAGTAAAGACTTGTGGGTTATCAGCATAAAGTGGGCGTGTCAGTAAAGACTTATGGGTTATCAGCATAAAGTGGGCGTGTCAACATAAAGTGGGCGTGTCAGTAAAGACTTGTGGGTTATCAGCATAAAGTGGGCGTGTCAGTAAAGACTTATGGGTTATCAGCATAAAGTGGGCGTGTCAGTAAAGACTTGTGGGTTATCAGCATAAAGTGGGCGTGTCAACATAAAGTGGGCGTGTCAGTAAAGACTCGTGGGTTATCAACATAAAGTGGGCATGTCAGTAAAGACTTGTGGGTTATCAGCATAAAGTGGGCGTGTCAACATAAAGTGGGCGTGTCAGTAAAGACTTGTGGGTTATCATCATAAAGTGGGCGTGTCAGTAAAGACTTGTGGGTTATCAGCATAAAGTGGGCGTGTCAACATAAAGTGGGCGTGTCAGTAAAGACTTGTGGGTTATCATCATAAAGTGGGCGTGTCAGTAAAGACTTGTGGGTTATCAGCATAAAGTGGGCGTGTCAGTAAAGACTTGTGGGTAATTAACATAAAGTGGGCGTGTCAGTAAAGACTTGTGGGTTATCAACATAAAGTGGGCGTGTCAGTAAAAACTTGTGGGTTATCAGCATAAAGTGGGCGTGTCAGTAAAGACTCGTGGGTTATCAACATAAAGTGGGCGTGTCAGTAAAGACTCGTGGGTAATTAACATAAAGTGGGCGTGTCAGTAAAGAGACTTGTGGTGATGGGTATAAAGTGGGCGTGTCAGTAAAGACTTGTGGGTAATTAACATAAAGTGGGCGTGTCAGTAAAGACTTGTGGGTTATCAACATAAAGTGGGCATGTCAGTAAAGACTTGTGGGTTATCAGCATAAAGTGGGCGTGTCAGTAAAGACTTTTGGGTTATCAGCATAAAGTGGGCGTGTCAGTAAAGACTTGTGGGTAATTAACATAAAATGGGCGTGTCAGTAAAGACTCGTGGGTTATCAACATAAAGTGGGCGTGTCAGTAAAGACTCGTGGGTTATCAGCATAAAGTGGGCGTGTCCTACCCGGGGCACAGTTGTCCACCAGTGCTCCCAGTGCCTTGCCGTCCCTCCAGTCGCGGTGGAAGTTGGTGATGGGCAGCTGGGGCACCTTGTTCTGGATCCAGCCCAGCAGACGCTGCTTGGGCGTCAGCTTCTTGGCGTCCTCGTCGTCCTCGTCCTCCCACATGGGCATGGAGATGGAGTAGTGCAGGATCAGGGTCCAGATCAGACCCAGGATCAGCTTCAGGTTCCCGTCCACGATGGCCTTAGAGTCTGAGGGACACCAGGAACACCAGTTAGACCAGTTAGACCAGTTAGACCAGTTACACCTGTTAGACCAGTTACACCAATTACACCAGTTACACCAGTTACACCTGTTAGACCAGTTACACCAGTTAGACCTGTTAGACCAGTTACACCAATTACACCAGTTAGACCTGTTAGACCAGTTACACCAGTTAGACCAGTTACACCAGTTACACCAATTACACCAATTACACCAGTTACACCAGTTACACCTGTTAGACCAGTTACACCAATTACACCAGTTACACCAGTTACACCTGTTAGACCAGTTACACCAGTTAGACCTGTTAGACCAGTTACACCAATTACACCAGTTAGACCAGTTAGACCAGTTAGACCTGTTAGACCGGTTAGACCTGTTACACCAGTTAGACCAGTTAGACCAGTTACACCTGTTAGACCAGTTAGACCAGTTACACCTGTTAGACCTGTTAGACCAGTTAGACCAGTTACACCTGTTAGACCAGTTACACCAGTTAGACCAGTTACACCAGTTTGACCAGTTACACCAGTTACACCTGTTAGACCAGTTACACCAGTTACACATGTTAGACCAGTTACACCAGTTAGACCAGTTAGACCAGTTACACCAGTTAGACAAGTTACACCAGTTAGACCAGTTACACCTGTTAGACCAGTTAGACCAGTTACACCAGTTACACCAGTTAGACCAGTTACACCAGTTAGACCAGTTACACCTGTTAGACCAGTTACACCAGTTACACCAGTTACACCAGTTTGACCAGTTACACCAGTTACACCTGTTAGACCAGTTACACCAGTTACACATGTTAGACCAGTTACACCAGTTAGACCAGTTAGACCAGTTACACCAGTTAGACCAGTTACACCTGTTAGACCAGTTAGACCAGTTACACCAGTTAGACCAGTTACACCAGTTACACCTGTTAGACCAGTTACACCAGTTACACCAGTTACACCAGTTAGACCAGTTAGACCAGTTACACCTGTTAGACCAGTTACACCAGTTACACCAGTTAGACCAGTTAGACCAGTTACACATGTTAGACCAGTTACACCAGTTAGACCAGTTAGACCAGTTACACCAGTTAGACAAGTTACACCAGTTAGACCAGTTACACCTGTTAGACCAGTTACACCAGTTACACCAGTTAGACCAGTTACACCAGTTAGACCAGTTACACCTGTTAGACCAGTTACACCAGTTACACCAGTTACACCAGTTTGACCAGTTACACCAGTTACACCTGTTAGACCAGTTACACCAGTTACACATGTTAGACCAGTTACACCAGTTAGACCAGTTAGACCAGTTACACCAGTTAGACCAGTTACACCTGTTAGACCAGTTAGACCAGTTACACCAGTTAGACCAGTTACACCAGTTACACCTGTTAGACCAGTTACACCAGTTACACCAGTTACACCAGTTACACCTGTTAGACCAGTTACACCAGTTACACCAGTTAGACCAGTTACACCAGTTAGACCAGTTACACCTGTTAGACCAGTTACACCAGTTACACCAGTTAGACCAGTTAGACCTAAAAAAAAAGTGTTACAAAACTTTTTTTTTAAATTTCCAAACATTAACTGTCAAATAACAGAAACAACCATAAGTTATTTTACAGTTCATTTATTTAAAAGTACAGATAATTAACAGTAAATATCTGTACTTTATGTATGTAAATATATATATGTGTGTGTGTGTGTGTGTGTAGTTTTGTGTCTTTTTTGGGTTTTATTTGGTTCATTTTTGTCTTTTTTTGGTTGAAATTTGGTAATTTTGTCTCTTTTCTGTTATTATTTTGGTAGTTTTGTGTCTTTTTTGGTCTGATTTTGGTAATTTTGTCTCTTTTTGCACCTAATGTAGAAAAACCCTGTTAAAATAACGTTATTTTTTACAGTGTAGTGTGACCCAGTTTCCTGTTGGTGTGCTCGCCAAAGTAAAAGTTCACAGCTTCACAGTGTTGTTTTTTCTTCATGTGAAAGTTTGATCCATCGACAGCATGATGTCATCCAGCCCCCGGCCCGAGGAATGAGGTCAGATTAAATAGGAAACACATGCATGCACACACACACACACACACACACACACACACTCACACTCACACACACACACACACACACACACACACACACACACACTCACTCACACTTCATTTTTCACATTTCTCCATGTGTTCTCGTCTCTAGATGGAAACCTGGTGTTGACGCCGTCAGGAGGTTAGAGTTTCTGACGGATCGTCCAATCAGAGGACAGAGACCGTCGGCATGACGACACCAGGAGAACAGACGGCTGATTGTTCCTCTCAGCTCACACAAACATTTCTCCAGAAGATCACCAGAAACACAGAGAGTTCAGCACTAAAACAGACGTTATCGCCAGAGTTTCAACTCTCAGACGGTCCCTGAACGCATCATCTGTTATAAGAAGCGACTGTTACCTGTGTTAAATGTTGATATTAGTGTTAGAATCTCTTTATTTACACAGAGCAGAGAGGAGAGGACAGGAGAGGCTGTTTACACAGAGCAGAGAGGAGAGGACAGGAGAGGCTGTTTACACAGAGCTGAGAGGAGAGGACAGGAGAGGCTGTTTACACAGAGCAGAGAGGAGAGGACAGGAGAGGCTGTTTACACAGAGCTGAGGGGAGAGGACAGGAGAGGCTGTTTACACAGAGCTGAGAGGAGAGGACAGGAGAGGCTGTTTACACAGAGCTGAGAGGAGAGGACAGGAGAGGCTGTTTACACAGAGCTGAGAGGAGAGGACAGGAGAGGCTGTTTACACAGAGCAGAGAGGAGAGGACAGGAGAGGCTGTTTACACAGAGCTGAGAGGAGAGGACAGGAGAGGCTGTTTACACAGAGCAGAGAGGAGAGGACAGGAGAGGCTGTTTACACAGAGCAGAGAGGAGAGGACAGGAGAGGCTGTTTACACAGAGCAGAGAGGAGAGGACAGGAGAGGCTGTTTACAAAGAGCAGAGAGGAGAGGACAGGAGAATATTTCGATAATTTTGTTTCTTTTTTTGGTCTTTTTTTAGTTTTATTTTGGTAATTTTGCATCTTTTTTTTGGTCTTATTTTGGAAATTTTGTCTCTTTTGTTAGTCATTTTGTGCCTTTTTGGCGATTTTGTGTCTTTTCTGGTCTTTTTTTGTTTTGTTTTGCTTCTGGTGACACTTGGAAAACACATTTATTCCATTTTATTCTAATAAAACTGTTATTTTTCCTGGTTTCTGTCATTCTAACTGTGTTATTCTGCACAAAGACAGAAGGAAAGCTGATTCACAGAGCTGCAGGACTCATAGAGTTATATATATTTATATAGAGTTATATAGAGTTATATATATTTATATAGAGTTATATAGAGTTATATATATTTATATAGAGTTATATAGAGTTATATATATTTATATAGAGTTATATAGAGTTATATATATTTATATAGAGTTATATAGAGTTATATATATTTATATATATTTATATATAGTTATATAGAGTTATATATATTTATATAGAGTTATATAGAGTTATATATATTTATATAGAGTTATATATATTTATATATATTTATATATATTTATATAGAGTTATATAGAGTTATATATATTTATATAGAGTTATATATAGTTATATATATTTATATATATTTATATAGAGTTATATAGAGTTATATATATTTATATAGTTATATATATTTATATATATTTATATAGAGTTATATAGAGTTATATATATTTATATAGTTATATATATTTATATATATTTATATATATTTAAATAGAGTTATATAGAGTTATATATATTTATATAGTTATATATATTTATATATATTTATATATATTTATATAGAGTTATATATAGTTATATATATTTATATATATTTATATAGAGTTATATAGTTGTATATAGTTGTATATAGTTGTATATGCTCCAGCTGGTTGGTGTCCAGAGAGTGAAACTCTACCAACTCACCATCATTAACTGATGATGTTCATGTGTTCTGACTGTGACTATAACAGGAAGTCGTCCGGCTGTTTCCTGTCTGATATCACACCGTTTCCTCTCTGGACACTCGACAACGAGTCGATAACGAGTCGATAACGAGTCGCTGAGCTCAGAGGAAAATATGATGATGTGATTGTTTCCAGAGAGAAAAATCTGTTTCAACGCTGAGAGACGAACTGATACACTGTAAAAAATAAAGACAAGGTCTGGAAGCTTCTCTTTTTACAGTGGAGAGTCAGCTGACCTGATGACATCATCACATTCAGTTTAACCCTCTGGACACCAACAGGCTGAAATATATACAATCTATAGAAAATATACATTATATAAATCAATGCACGTCTACAGAAACCTGTAAGAATAACAGTCAGAAAGACAGAACCCTTTGGTCTGTTTGGTTTTATTTTGGTAATTAGTGTCTTTTTTTGGTCTGTTTGGTTTTATTTTGGTAATTAGTGTCTTTTTTTGGTCTTTTTTGGTTTTATTTTGGTAATTTGTATCTTTTTGTGGTCTTTTTTGGTTTTATTTTGGTAATTCGTATCTTTTTTTGGTCTTTTTTGGTTTTATTTTGGTAATTTGTATCTTTTTTTTGGTCTTTTTTGGTTTTATTTTGGTAATTTGTATCTTTTTTTGGTCTTTTTTGGTTTTATTTTGGTAATTTGTATCTTTTTTTGGTCTTTTTTGGTTTTATTTTGGTAATTTGTATCTTTTTTTGGTCTTTTTTGGTTTTATTTTGGTAATTTTGTGTCACACACACACACACACACACAGTGACACACACACACACTCAGCAGGTGGACAGCAGCTGTATAAACTTGTGTGTTGTTGTTTATCTCTAAATGTTTGACTTCACAAAGACTGAGAGCTATTTAAAGACACACACACACACACACACACACACACACACACACACACACACCTGTGACCTATAAAAGCTGAAGTGTGTGTTTCTGTGTTTCCAGCCAACAGCTGGAGGCTCAAAATCCTCGAGAGAGTGACAGTAACACACACACACACACACACACACACACACACACACACACACACACACACACACAGGATAAAGTTGGTGTCAGCATGTTGCAGCAGTTGGAAGATGAATAAATAAACACATTGACTGATTTTATTGTAACGATATAAATGGTGAATGTTTTTATATTTCTCTTCTCGTCTCTTCACACTACTACGGACTCATTCACCGCTCACACACACATTCATCCTGGTGGCAGAGGCTGCTCGAAACGCTGCCACCAGCGGGAATTCATCCATTATACATATATATATATATATATATATATATATATATATATATATAGAGAGAGAGAGAGAGAGAGAGAGAGAGAGAGAGAGAGAGAGTCTTTTTTGCTCTTATTTTGTGAATTTTGTGTCTTCTTTATCTTTTTGGTTTTATTTTGGTAATTTTGTCTCTTTTTTGCTCTTATTTTGTTAATTTTGTCTCTTTTTTATCTTTTTGGTTTTATTTTGTGTCTATTTTGCTCTTATTTTGGTAATTTTGTCTCGTTTTTTATCTTTGTCGCCCTTATTTTATTAATATTGTGTCTTTTTTTGCTCTTATTTTGTTAATTTTGTGTCTTTTTGGGTTTTCTTTTGTTAATTTTGTGTCTTTTTTGCTCTTATTTTGGTAATTTCGTCTCTTTTTTATCTTTTTGGTTTTATTTTGTTACTTTTGTCTCTTTTTTGCTCTTATTTTGGTAATTTTGTCTCGTTTTTTTATCTTTTCCGGTCTTATTATATTAATATTGTGTCTTTTTTTGCTCTTATTTTGTTAATTTTGTATCTTATTTTGTTAATTTTGTGTGTCTTATTTTGGTAATTTATCTTTTTTTGTCTTATTTTGGTATTTTTGTCTCTTATGTGTTCTTTTGTGTTCATCACTTTAATGTTTCTCCAGTTAAATAACTTTATATCATCTTTATTATTATTATTATTATTATTATTATTAATAATAATAATAATACAGCTTCACTGATTATTGATCATATGTTGAGTTCATGAACACTGTAATAAATGGTAAAAAGTCTGACAGCAAAAGTTATTTCACAGATAATAAACAGTAAATATCTGCATTTAAAGATAAAATCTGTAGAATAAATACAGTTTTTATGTTAATATGACAGGAAGAGTTTAGAAAATGGTTTTTGTTTTGTTTTTTAAAGTTTCCTCTATATTTCATGCAGTAATATGATGAATATTTATTGTATTTTTACACAGAATTCACTGTAATTTAACATAAAAACAGATTTCTGATTGTTTTACAGTTCAACTAAAGAAGAAAAACTGTTTCAAACCAACGAGAGAAACGAGACGCCAACAGCTGAGAGGACAGCTGACACACACACACACACACTCACACACACACACACACACACACACACACACACACACACACAGACACACACACACACACACACACTCACACACACACACACAGACACACACACACACACACACACAGACACACACACACACACACACACTCACACACACACACACAGACACACACACACACACACACACAGACACACACACACACACACACACACACACACACACACAGACACACACACTCACACACACACACACACAGACACACAGACACACACACACACACACACACAGAGGACTCTTTGTCTCTCAGCTGCTTCGAGCATGAAACGTCTGATTTTACAGCTTCGATTTAAAGACCCTGAACGCCACAGAACGCTCTCTGTGATGTCACAGTGATGTCACAGTGTAACATGTTGTAAAATGACCAAATATAGATGTAAAATGACTAAAAAAGACAAAATGACCAGAAACAGACTTTGCCTTGTGATGTCCTGAACCAGTCTGACGTGGATCAGGTTAAATCTGTAGGAGGAGCTTGTTAAAGTATGCGGCGTGGAAATGTCGAAAAACGTCTAAAACGCCATTTTCAATCCAAGATGGCCAACTTCCTGTTAGTTTTTGGGTATGTCTTCTTGAGACTTTTTGGTTCGTCTCCCCATGAGACATGGATGGACCAAATATCATGTCTCTACCACAAACCTGTTTTAGGGGCTCAACTCTAGGGGGCGCTAGTAGGTCAGTTAGCCACGCCCATTTATGGAAAATTGTGAAAAAGACACAAAATTACTAAATATAGATGTAAAAATGACAAAAAAAGACACAAACTGTCCAAAGAATCTGAGGTAAATGTTCCCCAGCAGAGCAGCTGATATCTAGACATTCAACATGGTTTACTTGATAATGATTCTGGTCCTCAGGCCTCGGGGCAATTTACTGGTCCTATACAGCAATATCTGTATCAAAACCTGCGGTTTGATCGGGATCGGTGTGCTATTACTTTTCTCTACAGAATACTAATTTATACATAGAAACGTAGGAAAATTAGTCTTCTCCCTCACAATCCTCTGGTAAAGCTGTCAGAGTTATAGTTTGGGCGTAGGACGCACAGATGATCCACCAACACCACCAACAGCCTCATTGGCTCCCATATTAAAGACGCAGGAAGATTTCTGAAAAAGGGAGATGTAACAGTCTTTTTAGATCGCTCTAACGCACGAGGTCCACTGGATCATCAGGACCTGACAGTTATTAATTTTATATGTTCTGCAGCAGATCTACACAGATCAGCTGTTACACAGAGTCTCAGCTTCATACGGGATTGTTTATAAGAAAACACAACTTATAGATGAAGAGAAAGACTATCTCGTACGTACC
>NC_081538.1:32023019-32049328 GCF_030273125.1 Centropristis striata
AGAAATTAATATTTTGGACACACAACACACCATCGTTGTCCTGGTGAATGTAGAATACATATTTTATTGTCTTTGTTTTAATAGTTGTGACATTTGGTGCTGATTCATCTTCTGTTTTACGTTTATCTGCTTTATTTACACAAACTTTTTTTATAATTTGCTGCTGGCAGGAAGAAGGAAAATGCATCATTAATATTTCGTCTCACCGCCCAGTTAGAAAACCAGCGTTCTATTGGACAATTATCATCTTTTTTAACAGAATTATTTAATAGTTTAATGTTCTTTAATGTTAAATTACAGTGAACTCTGTGTAAAAATACAATAAATATTCATCATATTACTGTAAAATTAATGAAACTTTCTGTTTTCTGACAGTAAAACTTTACATTTAATGTGAAAAAAAAACTGTAAAAGTTTCGAAACACTTCCTGTCATATCAAAGTAAAAAAAAAAGTTATTACACAAATATATATATCTTTAAATACAGATATTAACGGTTTATTATCTGTATTTTTAAATAAATTACCTGTAAAATAACTTCGTTGTTTTATTTGATTAAATGTTTGGAAACTTTTTACAGGTTGTTGTTGTTGTTTACAGTGTAGATTCTCCTGCTGGTCACATTATTGACTGTAGCTTGTTGCTCTGAACTCTTCAGTCTCATGATTCAACTTCAGCCTGAAAACACCACGAGGCTTCTGGAAATATCATAAATATAATAAATACCTGCGGAAAACCTCTCCAAACGCAGCGTGAGTGTCTGTGTGTGTGTGTCTGTGTGTGTGTGTGTGTGTGTGTGTGAGTGTCTGTGTGTGTGTGTGTCTGTGTGTGTGTGTGTGTGTGTGTGTGAGTGTCTGTGTGTGTGTGTGTTTGTCTCATGACAACAATAAAAGCTTCACATTCAGTCAGCAGTCTGAACTCACGTTTTTCCAGAATCTGGAAAAACGTGCCAAAAATGTGCGTAAAATGCGCGTAAAACGTCTCCAAACGCAGCGCGCGCGTGTGCGTGTGTGTGTGTGTGTGTGTGTGTGCGTGTGTGTGTGTGTGTGTGTGTGTGTGTGTGTCCCACCTATAGACACCAGTCGGATGTGTTCCCTCTCCAGGAACTCCAGCGCCACCGACACGTTCTCCAGCTTCATCTGCCTGAAGTTGGGTCTGGAGTGGTACTTCCGGTACATCTTCTTCTGGCTCAGGACCTCCAGCAGCCCGATCAGCTTCAGCCCGTCGCTCAGGTCCTTCTGCAGGTCCCCGATCCGCTTGTTGAGCACCTTCAGGTGCTCGTTGCACCACCTGGTGAAGGTGTTCTGCTGGATCTTCTTCCAGGGCGCGTCCTCCGCCAGGTCCTTCTCCGTGGCCGGCATCTCCTCCTCCTCCTCCTCCTCTCCGAGCTGCTCCGAGGAGGAGCTCTGGAAGAACTGAGGCGGCAGCTGCGGCTCCAAGTAGCCGCTGTTACTCATCATGGTGCCCCCCTCCCTCCCTCCGCGGAGGACCGGAAAGAAGGAAAGAAAGAAAAGAAAGAAAAGAAAGAAAAGAAAAGAGGAGCGCAGCGCAGCCACACGGTCACACGGAGCCGCGCATCAGGGTCCAGAACCGGGATCAGAGGCTGCTGGGTCCGGGATATGGAGCTGCTGGGTCCGGGATCAAGAGCTGCTGGGTCCGGGATCAGGAGCTGCTGGGTCCGGGATCTGGAGCTGCTGGGTCCGGGATCAGGAGCTGCTGGGTCCGGGATCAGGAGCTGCTGGGTCCGGGATCAGAGGCTGCTGGGTCCGGGATATGGAGCTGCTGGGTCCGGGATCAAGAGCTGCTGGGTCCGGGATCAGGAGCTGCTGGGTCCGGGATCAGGAGCTGCTGGGTCCGGGATCAGAGGCTGCTGGGTCCGGGGATCGGGGTCTCGGGGCTGCGGGTCTGGAGGTTTCAGGAGCTCCTCGTCACTCTGCTGGACTCCCAGGAATGCCCCCTCTGTGACCATATACTCCTATGACCGGCTCTGCAGCTGATTGGTTAGCGGCGGGGCGGGGGGGCGGGGCCAGGCCGGACCCCCCAGACCCGGACCCGGACCCCCCCCCCCCCCCCCCGGCGGTTATTTTTAGCGGCTCCGGACCGGTCTAGAGTGGAGGAAGCGTGACGTCACCAGGGGGTCAGCCAATCAGACGCTTTCTGACTTTTCACATTTATTTATAATTTATCATTAATAAAAAATTAATTAAAAATATTTATTTTATTTTATTAATAAGGAGAATAAATGAGTTTTTTATAAATATGAAACATTAATTATGAACATTTGCTGCACACACTGTAAAAAATAAATCATAAAAAACTGTAAAAAGTTTTTAAAAAGTTTCTGTCAAATATCAGAAACAACAGTAAGTTATTTTACAGATAATTTTTTTGAATAAAGATATAATATTCAGTTAATATCTGTAGAACAAATAACTTTTAAAGTGTTTTTTGTTTTATTTATTTATTTATTTATTTTACCATTTTTTGTTTGTTTTTTACATTAAATGTAAAGTTGTATTTTTACACAGAATTCAGTGTAATTTAACATTAAAGATCATTAAACAGTTAAATAATACTGTAAAAAATCTATAATGTCTCATTACATTAATTTACAGATTTAAACTTTTTTTTTAAGTTATTAACTTTTTTATGGAATTTGCAATTAATGTGGAAAAAACAAAGAAAAGCCTGTAAAATAATAGAGAAGATTTCTGGATAATACGTGTATTTTTTACAGTGTAGAGCTGAAATTATACTCTGACCTGCTGCTGATGATGTCACACAGATACACAAATACACTGTGTGTGTGTGTGTGTGTGTGTGTGTGTGTGTGTGTTTATAATAGTAACAGTATTATTAATAATCACCTTCATCAATTAGATCAGAGCTGTTTCTCTCCTCGAGTCACTGCAACACATTAAATATAGAAAATATAAAGAAAGAACAGCAAGAAAATATTATATTATATAAAACACAAAATGTTTCTTATTATTAAATATGACAGAATGTGGAAGAACTGAACACAAATGTCACATTAAAAATAAATAATGTTGCACAGAAAAACATAAAATTATTTAAAATGTTTTTAAAGCAGAAGAAAAAGAAAAAAATATATTAAATTACATATTAAAGTTTTATATGTGATAAATAAACTCAGTGAAACATTAATGAGATAATAAAACTAAACAAGAAAAACAGTCACAGACATGAATATTATTATATAACTTATAATAAACATTTTCATTAGACTGAAACAAACAAACAGAAAATGTTTCAACGGGACAAAATGTGACAAAAACAACGTGAAAATCAAATAAATGAAACATAAACCAAGAAATACTGACACTGAGATTCATGTTTCACATGAAAAACATTAAAATTAAATTAAATTAATAAACATAGAACTTACTATAATAAATATATATATATATATATATATATATATATATATATATATATATATACATATTACTGTAAAAAATAATAATAAAACAAAACACGAAATACAGAAACCTTAATAACAATATTAATAATAATAGTAATAAATAAATGTTTCTTCTCTTCTTTAAACTTTCGTGCATGAATAAACATCTTCAGCTCAGTAAACAACAACAAGTCAAATATAAACACGTTTTATCACGAAGAAAACAAGAGAAAGCTGTCAGGAACATTATTAAAGACAAGAAAAACTACTTTTTATTCTTTCAGCTCATTTACAGAATTTACAGTTTAACAAAATAAATCATTCAGAGATAAATACAGACGTAAACACACAAACAAACAAACAGAAACATAAACTAGCAGCAGTTATTGTTACAGAAGCAGCCGAACACAGAAAACATCTTCAGTCTGTTAGCTGTTAGCTTAGCTTAGCTTAGCACAAAGACTGTAAAGAGGGGGAATCGGCTAGCCTCGCAACTGTTGTTGGTAAACAAATAGCTGTGATGCTAACTAGACTGTTAGCTACACACAAACCAGACGTGTAAATCAGACGTTTGGATTATATTTCTATTTTAGAGAAGCTAGCTTAGCATGCTTCCAGTCTTTATGCTAAGCTAGGCTAAAGGTTATGCTAACTTAATGAGACAGGCAGCTTTTTTTAATTAATAACAAAAACATTAACTATTTGTCTGGCTATAAGAACCACAAACAGCTAGCATAAGGTTGGATATGCTAAATGTTAGCTTGGTTAGCTTGGTTTTATGCTGCTAACAATAACACCAACATTTAGTTAGCTGTACACAGCTGTAAGTGCTAGCCCAGCTAAGCTAAGCTACGCTAGCCTCGTCCTGTTTCAGATAAACGACTCAGAGATGAAACTTCTGAAACATCAAACAAACAAAAAAGGTTTTATAACATCAGACTTATTAACTTTAACGACAGAATCATTAATAAAACCGTTTAACTGATGGAAGAGTCGGATCACATCGATCATGCTAACGCTACGGATCAGACTCGTCTGGTGGCATGCTAATAATTACTGCTCTAAAGCTAACATGCTACACTGAGCTACAGCTACAAACTTAATGTTCGTCCGGACAATGCTAAGCTACTTAACGTTTGTCTGAATGTCGCTAAGCTACTTAACGTTTGTCTGAATGTCGCTAAGCTACATAACGTTTGTCTGAATGTCGCTAAGCTACTTAACGTTTGTCTGAATGTCGCTAAGCTACATAACGTTTGTCTGAATGTCGCTAAGCTACTTAACGTTTGTCTGAATGTCGCTAAGCTACATAACGTTTGTCTGAATGTCGCTAAGCTACTTAACGTTTGTCTGAATGTCGCTAAGCTACATAACGTTTGTCTGAATGTCGCTAAGCTACATAACATTTGCCTGAATGTCGCTAAGCTACATAAAGTTTGTCTGAATGACGCTAAGCTACATAAAGTTTGTCTGAATGTCGCTAAGCTACATAACGTTTGTCTGAATGTCGCTAAGCTACATAAAGTTTGTCTGAATGTCGCTAAGCTACATAACGTTTGTCTGAATGTCGCCAAGCTACATAACATTTGTCTGAATGTCGCTAAGCTACATAAAGTTTGTCTGAATGTCGCTAAGCTACATAACGTTTGTATGAATGTCACTAAGCTACATAACGTTTGTCTGAATGTCGCTAAGCTACATAACGTTTGTCTGACTGTCGCTAAGCTACATAACGTTTGTCTGAATGTCGCTAAGCTACATAACGTTTGTCTGAATGTCGCTAAGCTACATAACGTTTGTCTGAATGTCGCTAAGCTACTAACGTTTGTCTGAATGTTGCTAAGCTACTTAACGTTTGTCTGAATGTCGCTAAGCTACATAACGTTTGTCTGACTGTCGCTAAGCTACATAACGTTTGTCTGAATGTCGCTAAGCTACATAACGTTTGTCTGAATGTCGCTAAGCTACTAACGTTTGTCTGAATGTTGCTAAGCTACTAACGTTTGTCTGAATGTTGCTAAGCTACATAACGTTTGTCTGACTGTCGCTAAGCTACATAACGTTTGTCTGAATGTCGCTAAGCTACATAACGTTTGTCTGAATGTCGCTAAGCTACATAACGTTTGTCTGAATGTCGCTAAGCTACATAACGTTTGTCTGAATGTCGCTAAGCTACATAACGTTTGTCTGAATGTCGCTAAGCTACTTAACGTTTGTCTGAACGTCGCTAAGCTACATAACGTTTGTCTGAATGTCGCTAAGCTACATAAAGTTTGTCTGAATGTCGCTAAGCTACATAACGTTTGTATGAATGTCACTAAGCTACATAACGTTTGTCTGAATGTCGCTAAGCTACATAACGTTTGTCTGACTGTCGCTAAGCTACATAACGTTTGTCTGAATGTCGCTAAGCTACATAACGTTTGTCTGAATGTCGCTAAGCTACATAACGTTTGTCTGAATGTCGCTAAGCTACTAACGTTTGTCTGAATGTTGCTAAGCTACTTAACGTTTGTCTGAATGTCGCTAAGCTACTAACGTTTGTCTGAATGTTGCTAAGCTACATAACGTTTGTCTGACTGTCGCTAAGCTACATAACGTTTGTCTGAATGTCGCTAAGCTACATAACGTTTGTCTGAATGTCGCTAAGCTACATAACGTTTGTCTGAATGTTGCTAAGCTACTTAACGTTTGTCTGAATGTCGCTAAGCTACATAACGTTTGTCTGAATGTCGCTAAGCTACTTAACGTTTGTCTGAATGTCGCTAAGCTACTTAAAGTTGTACCGGCGCTACATTAAGGCACACAAATTATTAAAAACATTTTTGTGTCAGAATGACAATCTGGACTCAAAACAGATCAATAAATATGAGAGAATCGATCATCAGCTACATTATTCTACAGTCTGATCAGATGGAAGAAATCACTTTAAACTGGAATTATTCTATGTTCAGTGCAAACTATGACTCAGTGTTAATAAAAAACAAAGTGTTGTTAGCATGCAGCTACATGAAGATTTACTCAGTAACAGATCAAGATAAAAACAGTTTTTTCTGTCACTTTCTACCAAAACTGATCCACATGTTACAACATTTACCAGGATGGCACTAAAAGCTCTGAGAGGACAAATAAAATCACTTTTTGACACGTTATCGACTTAAAGTTCAACGAGGACAAACTCTAAATCAGGATTCAAGACAAAAGTACAACATCATTATTTACCAAAATAAAATCGTCACATTTCATCAATCGAGACTTTTAAAGTGAAGAATTATCAGATATTAAGTCAAATGTTTGACTCACTAAATCAAATATATGTTATTCAAACCATATTAAATCAATTTCAACTTCACAAGTCGAAACATTGACTGAATTTGTTAGAATTTGGAGCCCAGATTTTTTTTATTATTAACTTAGTTTTTACTCCATACCTCAAAATTATGACTTTCATCTTAATTCTAGCTTTAAAAGTCTGAATTTTGACTGATATTATTATTATTTTCCTGGTAGAAACAATACTTTACAAAGAAAACCCTGAAAAATAAACATCAGCAGCTTCATCGTGTTGTGACTTTATGTCTGTTTGTCACATTTTATCTTATTAAAGTAACGACATGCTGAAAGGTGATAAAGGTCCTAAAGACACATGCTGTTTATCATTGAGAACAATACATCCTGATATTAACCACATTATATATACACCACTCCATCAAATGCTACAGAAATAACCTTATTTTAAACTCTGCCTGCTCTCTCACTTCATCACAGTTTTTCTCTTTCAGTAAAATGTTTCAGATAAATTATAAAGCAGCTTTTAATCTCTATTTAGATTCTCCACAGCGTCATTTCACGAGTTCTCGTATTTAAACTGGAATGTCTTTTATTTTGTTGTTCAGATTTGGTCACATGCATCGTCACAGTTTAAACAATAAAAAGAGTTTCTAACCTAAATACCTGATTCCAACACGGATCACAGTCACTTCACTTCGTTATTTGGTCACCAGATGAATGTAAACATGAATCAAACAGAAACGTGTCTAAAGGATTTAACTACCTCCTATAAAAAGATTAAAACATAAAGTATATCAACAAAAGAAAATGTGTTCACTCTGACCCATCAGTTTTGGTCCAATGAAAATTAAAATGTTAATTTATCTTTGCAGAAAATGTCCTGCTGTTCAACTTAAGTTAAAACGTCTCACTTTTAGTGTTAGCGTTGGTGTTCCACAAGGCTCTAGTCTCGGTCCTCTTCTATTTATAAAAAACACAACATATATAAATAATACCTGACCTACCTAATTAAGGATTAAGGTAATTTCCTCATGTTTTGGACACTTGTCGCTGCTCGACTTGTGCTGCTGTTAATAACATCTTATTTTAGCTCCACCAGATTGTCTAGTGAGGATGTCTTTGAAGCATTTTATGTGAAAATGTTGGGAAATTTAATATAACTGTGTCCTCTTGTGGCTACATTAGAGGCTGTTGAACAAAAGTTAAATTGTCTTACTTTTAATGTTAGTGTTGGTGTTCCACAAGGCTCTAGTCTCGGTCCTCTTCTATTCACAATACACGTCGTACTTGCTACTTGTGCTGCTATTAATACAATTTTATTTCAGCTCCACAACATAGTCGAGTGATGATGTCTCTAAAGTATTTGACATAAAAATGTTGGGAAATTTTATTTATCTTTGATCTCTTGTGGCTACATTAAAAGGCTGTTCAGCAAGCTAAAAAGTCTCACTTTTAATGTTAGTGTTGGTGTTCCACAGGGCTCTAGCCTCGGTCCTCTTCTCTTCAAAATACACAACTTTGATAAATAATATCTGCCCTACCCCATTAATGATTAAGGTAGTTTTCTCATGTTTTGGACACTTGTCACTTCTCTAAGTATTAATTTATTAAAGATTACTTAGTCAACATCTACATTTATAACTAATGTTTCACTTTTTGGACTGACGATAATATTTCACACAGTGTCGCTGCTCTCCTTGTGCTGCTGTTAATAACATTTTATTTTTATTTCTGCCAGATTGTCCAGTGATGATTTCTTTAAAGCATTAACTTTAAACTGTTTGTGTCGTCTGGTGACTACAGTGGCTCTCTATTTAATGTCAGCTTTGGTGTTCCACAGGGCTCTACTCTCGGTCCTCTTCTGATCTCAAACTGATGATTGATATTTTTGCCACAAACTTTTTTTTCTCCCTTCAGAAAAAGACCTTAATCTTAACAGCTTCACCTATTTTAATTTAAAAAAAATGTTTTTTTTAACTACAGACACCTGCCCATTTTGAAAGATTTGTTTACAACTATCTTTGTGAATAATCTTTAATAAAAGTATTAATAGAAATAATCATAGTAATTAGATAACTGCTGGTGGTGAAGGTCACACAGAATATTATTGTATTCACCATCACCATCGCGGTTTAATATACGACAGGAAATATTAAATTTATTAAGGTAAAATATTCCACATTAATCCTGAATGTCTGTTTTAGAGCTAAACCATCAATCTTAGAAATTTTCAAGATCTTCTTCAGATCCTAAATCAAACATAATTTGTATTAATAAACTGTCACAACTTCATAATCACTCTTTCTACAACATATAGACTGCTCTCTCCCAAAATAACAATAAAAAAACGTCTGTCTCTACAATAAAAAAACAACTATTTTCCCTCTAAAATGTAAATAAACTCTTAACACTCGCACAGTGAAATCAGTCGACACAAATAATCTCATCAGGATGATTCCGCTCCAACAAATTCCTTGCTAAAGTTTAAAAAAGTGCTATTTTACTGCTGTGAAGGTACGCTACTATAAACATACAAATACAGACGTTTTACATGGATCTGTAAAGGGATAAGTAGGTAAATTAAAGCTCTTTTTTTTTCTCATGCTACAGAACAAATTTGTTACATAATCCAGAAGAACGAACACGTGTCAGATAACACACAGCATGAAGCCGGACTAAAGCAGTTTATGTCTTTAAAACACTAAATAATCTCTTTTTTCTGCTCTCCAACATCAACTCAACAAGTGCAAAAATCTCTTTTAATCCATTATGGAAACTTAAGGCAAAAACGATTCGTCGATCGACAAAAATAATCAATATTTAGACTGATTGTTGTAACACGAAACATTTTCTCTGTGTGAGATATTTATAACTGGAACAACTGTTGGTTTTATAAACTAAATTATTATTAAGGACTCTGAATGTGTTGGTGGTTAGAAGCTGAAATAAGTTCTGTGTTCACACGAGCTGAAGAGATGTTCGAGTTCTGTTGTACGATATAAAATACGTTCGTAAATACCTCCACTGGTGAAGTTTGGAGTTTTTTTTAAAAGGCGGCTGCCAACAAGAGGCTGATGATACAAATATCAAACAAAATGACGAAAAAAAAGATTTATAATGACCAAAAAAAGATGTAAAATTTAAAAAAAAGATGTAAAATTACAAAAAAAAGATGTGAAATTACCCAAAAAAGACACAAAAGGACCAAAAAAGGCATAAAAGGACAAAAAAGATGTAGAACAACCCAAAAAATATACGTTAAAAAAACAAAAAAAACATGTAAAATGACAAAACATATGTCAAAATTTCCGAAAAAGGCACAAAATGACAAAAAACCCCAAAAGTAAACCAAAAGGCTGCTAACTCGAGGCTAAATGAGACGTCGGGACATTAAACGTCTTCATGGCGGACACGAAAAGGCCTCCAGTCCAGTTCTTCACAGATTATGTTAATAAACTATTTATCAGGCTACAGGTTGGCTAGCTGGTCAAAGGGCTGGTTAGCTTGTCGGTTAGCGTGTGAAGCTAACGGTAGAGACAGGAAGTCATGTGACCATGTGTAGTTCTCTGTAGCAACATTAGCTTCTTACTCGCTGCAATAACGCTTCAAACATATTAAAGTTAATGTGGAGATTCTCCTGCTGAACAGTAGAAACACGTCATTTACTCTCCGTCAGCTCGAAGCAGAAACCTGCAGAATGTTATCTCAATAAGTAATGTTCCTGTTTAAACACGTTTGTAGCTGACGTATAAAGTTTGTTTGGTGTTTCTTGTTCGACAGTTTGAATGTTGCAGCATTTCCACCATTTGTTTTCAGTAAAAATGTGTTTTCAAAGGTTCTGACATTAAGTTCCCTGATCTGCAGCTCTGACATGAAATCAGTTTGAGACTCTTTCTGTAAACAGTGCACCATTAATAAATAAATAAATAAATGTATTTACTCTGGAAGTGTATTCTATGCTACTTTATATTTCTATTATTCTATTTACTACATTCACATTAAGTTACTTTGGAAGTTTAAACTTTACATACAAAACGTATATCGACAAATAAAATATGTACCGTTTTTTTTACATTTAAGTTCAGCTCCTCCTCTTTAACCACCAACATTTAAATGCTGCATTAATGCAAAATATGATATACATCTACTATATATAATAATAAGATGACTTCTCTGCATGTAAGAACTTTTACTTTAAGGATATTTTGCTAAAAATGCTTTTGGTCAACATTTTTTATTTTATTTTTTACCTGTAACTGAGCTGTTGTTGACTGAAGTAAAGGATCAGGAAGCTTCTTGCAGCTCAGTTAAAATGGTCCACCTTGTAATTTCTTTTTTTAAAACCAATGGAACATTTTTTTAAATAATACAAAGCGACAACTTCCAGTCCGGCTCTCGGGTCGTGATGGCGGATGTTTGAAAAACCTGACAGGCGATCAGTGAATCCACCAACGGAGCTCCTGCAGGACTTCATCTTAGTCTTTATCTTATTGCTTTTCCCTCCCGAACTCACTGACGTCTGAGGCCTTCAGGTGGAAACATCTCGGTGATGCGACAAGCAGACATCAGGACGGCAACATGTATGAGGGCAGCGCTGAATGGGTGACGGCAACCCCAGAGATCCCAGTGAGGTCACTTCCTGCGTGGTCCTCAGGCCCTGGTGAAGCTGGGGACGACCAGAACTACAATGGCTGCCACGGCAACCGCTGCCACCGCCAGGTTCCAGCCCTCAGCGTCGCTCTGCTGCCGGACGGAAGAAACAATGTGAGCGGAGATGAAGAGCAAAAGTTTGAGACAATGATCCATAAACTCTCTCTGAGTGGAAACACCTGAAAAGTTTGGCGAGCCGGGTCGGGTGGCTCGCCAGACTTTTCTTATTCATAATAAAAATAAGTGAATTCACCTTTTTGTCCTTTGAGTTTAAATAAGCAAAAACAAAAAACAAAAAAAAGTGGATTAATGTATTTTTATTATGAATAAGAAAAGTTTTCTATAAAAAAAAGTTTAGCGAGCCACCCGACCTGGTTCGCCAAACATTTCTTATTCATAATAAAAATACATTAATTCAGCTTTTTGTCCTTTGAGTTTAAATAAGGAAAAACAAAAACAAAAAAAGTGGATTAATGTATTTTTATTATGAATAAGAAAAGTTTGGCGAACCAGGTCGGGCCGGGTGGCTTGCTAAACTTTTTTTTATAGAAAACTTTTCTTATTCATAATAAAAATACATTAATCCACTTTGTTTTATCCTCATTTAAACTCAAAGGACAAAAAAGTAAACTAATGTATTTTTATTATGAATTAGAAAAGTTTAGCGAGCCGGGTCGGGCCGGGTGGCTCGCCAAACATTTTTTATAGAAACGTTTGGCGAGAAACTTTATTTATAGAAAAGTTTGGTGAGTCACCCAGCCCGACGCGGCTCACTAAACTTTTCTAATTCATAATAAAAATACATTAGTTCACTTTTTTGTCCTTTGAGTTTAAATTGGGTGCCAGCGTTTGTAGTGGAGGACCCTCTGAACCCTCTGACAGAACAGTTTATGTTTATGATTTATGCTTATGAATCATTCCAACATTTAACCGACAGCATGATAGAAAAGGTTCCATCTCTTTCATGTTGTATAAACTCTTTCAAATGTAACCAAAGCATTTACAAGCCTGATTCCAAAGAACGTTACGTAAACAAAACAGAATGCCGTAATTTGCTAATTCTTTTTTACTTTATATATTATAATCCAAAATTATTTTTTAAATATTTAGTGTTCAGTCGCGTTATGTTTTTAACACCGTGTCCCGACTGTTTTTGGAATCGTGGTTGTAAGTCAGTTAATTTGAACGTAAAGGATTTAAAAGAAAGATGAGTTATGATGAGTTATGGGTCTAAATGTTGTTGTTTGTTCATTAACTTAAATAGGGAAACATCTTGAACCCAAACACACTGCTGGACCCCCTGGTGGCCATGTTCATAACTGATAAAACACGATGAAGTGCCGATTGAGTCTGAGGAAGTAAACAGAGAGAACTTTCTGCAGACTAGTGCTGATGTTGTGATTCTAGAAGTTTAGAAGCCGATACTAATCCCAGTGACATTTAACAACTCCCATTAGCCAATTCAACACCACGTAAAAAACAAAAACAAGACAACCTCATTTTATTCTTCCTGACCGTCCATCCAACATTCAGAAAACCTTCATTACAGCCATAACTTTTGTTTTATTTGATTCCCCTGAATTTATAGAACCGTAGTTCTATCCGTCAGTTTCAGAGATGATATTAGTTGCTCTATTTCAACAATATCGGGCTGAAATTGCACTGCTACCTGCTACACTGTTACCACGGCTCCTTTTTTCCAGCATCAGTTACAGCTGCTAGCAAACTGCAGCTGTAGAGCAACAAAGCGCCAGTTGTTTTTTTTTTTGTTTGTTCATTTTTTCCGCTTTGCTACTGAACAGAATCTCACAGTTCAGATCAGACAAACTCAGTTGATACGACGAATTTTGGACAAATAATGAAGCAGACAACTAAAACATCTCCCTGTCTGAAATTATGTCATTTAGTATTCTTTTCTTTATTCTTTTTGTGGATTTGGTGACCCCCAGAAATCATCTCGCGACCCCAACAAGGTTGAGAATGGCTGCCCTACCGTACCTGTGCTACTGCAGAAAAACGCTTTCATCACGTTTTTAGCATTCAGGCATCGACTTGGTATGAAACTGAAGACCCAACTCTTTCCTGAACACCTTGACTCTTGATCTACACTGATGACTACGATAAGTATCTCACTGACCACCCAGCGAACGTTCTAATGGACTCAAACTGAACCAATGGCACTTATTCTGATAGGTTTCTTGACTTTATCCTTGTTTGTGTTGTATTAACTCTCGTTTGTACGTCGCTTTGGATAAAAGCGTCTTCTAAGGCTCCGTTTACACCAGGACGCTTGCAGGTAAAAACGACAAAATATTTTATGGGAAGTGCCTTTGGTTTAGACGGTGACGCCGTTTTTGGGCCTTGAAAACGTTAAAATGTGCCTCCAGAGTGTAAACTGAGATCCTCTCCTCCGTAGCGTGTCGTCTACACTGACAAGACACAAAAATCTGATCTGATCTGCTCACGTCACGTATGTGTTTACGTCACATACATGCTCCAGTACAGGAAATAAAGAAACGTGGGATTATTTCCATGGTGGGACCTTCAAGCTGCTCTGGCAGCTCTAATAAACTTACAGGAGTCTTTCCACCAAATGTCCAGGATATGTACAGATAGTATTAGTGAACAGAGAAGGATCTGGAATTACCTCCATCACATTCTGGATGCAGCGATTGGTGGGAGGAGCCAGACGGCTGTGAACGAGACCTGGGAGATCTAGTGATGGAGGAGAACTTTGTGGAAGGAGGAGTAATGGACAAAAAAAGACCCAAATGACCAAAAAAGACACAAATTTACCACAAAAAGACACAAATTGACAAAAAAAAAGACCCAAATTGACCAAAAAAAGACCCAAAAAGACCCATAAAGGTTCAAAATGGCCCAAAAAGTCAGAAATTGACGACAAAATTACAAAAAAAAGACAAATTGACCAAAAAAAGACACAAAATTACCAAAAAAAGATGCAAAATGGCCAAAAACAGCCGGAGGGAGATCTAGTGATGGTGGAGAACTTTGTGGAAGGAGTAGCTGATGAAAATGTGTGGCGTGAAAACTTCCACATGGCCAAAGATGCTCTTATGGCTTTAAGTGATGACGCCTGGCTGCATACAATCACATTCACTCACTTTAGATCACCGTATCAGCAGATTTCCTCCTGGAAACACTCGTCTAAACGCGGAATAAAAAGTAAAGACGCGACGCCACTTTAGTCTTCTGTTCAGACCGTCACCATGGAAACGGAGCCTAAATGAGATTGTAGAATTGTAGAAAGTTTCGGTTGTGATCACCTCCCTAACCCGAGCCCTTTTTGTTTTATTTTCACCCCTGCCCCTCTGAGAGTCCGCCAGCTGAAACACAGACCTCCAGAACACACCAATGCATTCAACTATTCCTGGGCAGTTTGAAGCATCTTGCAGCTACTTTTAGCTACTTTGACCACATATTCGAGGCGTGCTGGGCCTTTCATTGGGTGAATCTGTGGTGGGGGGGCAGAACCAGCTGCTGTTGGCCTGGATGTACCCCTGAGACTCGGCCACTCTGGGATGCTAAAAGAAGCTGGTAGAGAAAGAAGGGCGTGGCCATACCTGGTCCCCTCTAGGATGCCAGCTCCTCCCACCAGCACCAAATCAAGGCCACTATAACAATCATTCCTATGAAGGGGATGGAGAGGACAGGGGGCTCAGACGCACCAGGGCAGCTCTGGGGAAAAGACAAAAGGCAGGAGTGTCGGGGGGGCGAGGTGAGAGGAAATAAAACCAGAAAATAACCAGAATAATAGAGTCAGAACGTGTCGGGAAGAGAGGCGAGCGTGGAGCAAAAACAAGGAAAAAACAGATCAAATAATGGATAGAAGAAGAAAAACAGGTTGACAGGTCGAGCATCAGAAACAATCAAATTTGCAGAAAATTTGATAAAGTTCGTTGTGACGGCGATCGAGTGGAAACGAGACGATGAAGAGAGGAAACACAGAAACTTTCAAGACAAGATGGAGTCATTAAGAGTCTCGACGAGATCAGCAACAGGTCACATACGAGTAAATATGGAAGACATGAATGTACGAGGATGATGAAGTGGAGAGGACTAATGTTTACAAGTTCAGAGTGCCATGCCAAGCAACAAGTCCAGGTCTTCAACACGACAGGAGAGTCTGAAGTTCAAAGTCTCAAGACGAGTCCCGCCATGTCAACAAAATCAAGTATCAGAGTCAAGTACTGAGTGGAGCTACGAGTCCAAAGTCAAGAATCAAAGAATCAAATCTCAGATCAACCTCAAGTCAGTTCAGAAATGGTCCCAAGCTAGTCTCGGTTACTGAATGTCCCAAAGAACAAGTTAGTGAGTTCTTATGTGTTGATATCCAAGTCACAAGTCTCATGGAAGGTCCAAATTTGAGTTCCAAGACAATGCTAAGTTCAACTTTCAGTCAGATCCCAGATCTCAAGTCAACTTCGAGGCAATAAACAAAGCAACTCCCACTCCGAAAGAGTCAAGTACCAAGTGTCCCAGTAAGCAAGTCCCAAGCTAGTCTCAAATATTGACATTCAAGTCCCAAATCACAACAAGCAAGTTCTTGAGTCGAGCTCCGAGTCCCAATTCAAGAATCAAAGTATCATATCTTAGATCAACCTCAAGTCAGTTCAGAAATGGTCCCAAGCTAGTCTCGGTTACTGAAAGTCCCAAAGAACAAGTTAGTAAGTTCTTAGGTGTTGATATCCAAGTCACAAGTCTCATGCTAGGGCCAAATATGAGTCTTGGAAAGTCCCAAGTTAAAGTTTGCGGCAGATCCCGGATCTCAAGTCGCCAAAAATTTAACTTTGAGGCAATAAAGAAAGCAACTCCCACTCCAAAAAAGTCAAGTCCCAAGTGTCTCAGTTAGCAAGTCCCAAGCTAGTTTCACATGTTCATGTGTTCCCAAATCACAACAAGAAAGTTCTTATGTGTGGATACCCAAGTCACAAGTCTATTGGGAGGTCCAAATTGAATCTAGTCACAATTCAAGTCTTGGGCAGGCAGGTCCCAAATTTCAAGTCAACCTTGGTGCAATTTCAGAATGAAGGAAGTTACTCCCAAGTCATCAAAGTGAAGTCCCAAGCCTTTCAGATAAACAAGTCCCAAGTTGGTCTTGAATGTTGACAAGTCCTGAATCACAATAAGTAAGTTCTTATACCTGGATACCCAAGTCACAAGTCTAGGGTCTAACGCCAAGCTGCAAGACAAATCTAGAGTGCCGAATCAAGTCTCAATTCAGGTCTCAGTAAGGGGGCTCCCGAATCCCAAGTCAATGACCAAATAAAAAAAGCATTTGTGAAGCCAAGAAAGTCAAACCCAAGTGTCTCAGCAAAGCAAGTCCCCAACTAGTCTCAAATGTTCACATTTAAGTCCTGAATCCCAATAATTAAGCCCCATGTGTTGATAAGTCACAAGTCTAGTGCCAGGTCCAAATTCAAGTTCCAAGACAAATCTAAAGTCCAAATTCAAGTCTTCAGGGTAGAAGGTTTTATGTCTAGTCTCAAGTGTTGACACAAGAGTAAAAAAAATTGTGCAAAGTCAAGTCAGGCAGGTCCTGTGTCTAGTCCCCCGTCTTCGGTTGGCTCCATGTTGAGGCTCAAGTCGTGACATTCATGTCACAGGTCTAAAGCTCCAAACACCAAGTCAAGTCTTATGTCAAGAAAAAAAGAAAGTAAAGTCACAAGAAAGACCAAGTTCAGTTTCAAGACAAGATCAAGACGTTTGAATGCAGAACCAAACAAGGACAGACAAGTCCCAAACCAAGTTTCTAGTCATGGCCTAATAGAAAGTCTAAACAGCTGATTAAGTGCCAAGTAAAATGTTGTTGCAAGTCTTGAAACTCAAGTCTCATGTCAGGTTTCAAGTTTTGTTTGTTTTAATTAGTTTGGAGGCTTTTATGAGTTTCAAGTCACAAATCAACCTGAAACCAAGACTCCTCTGCATCTCGTTGTTTAGGTCTTTGGGCTCAGGTCTAAGTGAAGACACGAGTCTTTGGTGTTTGAGTCAAAGTTGAGTAGCTTTTAGTCCTTTTAGACCAGGGGTCTCAAACTCAACATTACTGAAAAAAAGACACAAAATTACAGAAAAAACAACTAAATTACTTAAAAAAACACAAAATGAACAAAAAAGACACAAAATGACCAAAAAAAGACACAAAATTACTAAAAAAGACACAAAATTACCAAAACAATAATTAAAGGGACCTTCCACACACAACACATTCATCGTAAAGTGCCATTCATATAAAACTCACATTAAACTTTCATATCAAGGTGGGGGCCACAAAATATGGTCACGAGGGCCACAATTGGCCCACGGGCCACCAGTTTGAGACCCATGCTTTAGACCAAACAGAATCCAAACCTGGATTGATCTTTGAGGAGTTGTTCTTGTTCTTGTTGTTGTTATCAGCCAATCAGAGGGACCCGGACTGTCACGTGTCACTGTTTTTTGAATAAACTGAATAAACCTGTAATGACCTGTAATGACCTGTAATGACCTGTAATGACCTGTAATGACCTGAACGGAGGAAGAACAGACAGATGACTGCTTTGACGGACACAAACTGCCGAAGAAGCTCACAACAGAAACGTCTTTAAAAAGCAGCACAGAGCCGGAGCTCCTGACACCAGGAAGCAGAATGACAGAGAGAGGTTCAGCCAAGTGCATGCACTCGGTACAGAGACTCGGCAGGGTGACAGTCACACTCTCTGCTGCACTTACCTCCAGTTTTAAATTCATCTAAACAGTTAAATCAACCCTTTAGTTCACATTCCTGATCAGATTTAACTCAGCTTCTTTCTAACAGAACAGGTTTCAGGTCAGGGATGACTAGAGGGGACCGAGTCGTTGGACCTTGGACCTCCTACCTGAGACCTCCGGACCGCCAGTTTCTGCAGCTCGGCCTTGCAGCGCTGCAGCTCCTGCTCGAGTGCGACTCGGTCCCGCTGGCTGCTGTCGTACAGCTGCTGCAGGTCGACCAGCTCGCCCTTCAGACCGTCACACTGCAGAGAGACAGACGGGTCAGAGTGGAGACAGACGGGTCAGAGTGGAGACAGACGGGTCAGAGTGGAGACAGACGGGTCAGAGTGGAGACAGACGGGTCAGAGTGGAGACAGACGGGTCAGAGTGGAGAGAGACAGGTCAGAGTGGAGAGAGACGGGTTCAGAGTGGAGACAGACGGGTCAGAGTGGAGACAGACGGGTCAGAGTGGAGACAGGCTCACAGAGACTAGACCCGACCTGACCTGACCAGACCAGACCAGACCAGACTAGACTAGACTAGACTAGACTAGACTAGACTAGACCAGACTAGACTAGACTAGATCAGATTAGAATAGAATAGACCAGACCAGACCAGACTAGACTAGACTAGACTAGACTAGACTAGACTAGACTAGACCAGATTAGACTAGACTAGACCAGAATAGAATAGACCAGACCAGAATAGACTAGACTAGACTAGACTAGATCAGATTAGAATAGAATAGACCAGACCAGACCAGACTAGATCAGACCAGACCAGACCAGAATAGACTAGACTAGACTAGACCTGACCAGACCTGACCAGACCAGAATAGAATAGAATAGACTAGACTAGACCAGAATAGACTAGATGAGACCAGAATAGACCAGACCAGACCAGACCAGACCAGACTAGACCAGAATAGACTAGACGAGACCTGTTTCTTTTTACAATAGTTTTTTTAGGTCTCTAACTTTGTCCGTCCAGGATCTGGGAGCATCAAAGTCTTTTTTTGCATCAGTTGAAGATCATAAATCAGCAATGATCGTTTTCTGTCCCTGATCTGTGGTCTGAAGTGAAATGTGTGAACTTTAAACATAAAGCCTGCTGACCTCCGTCTGGACTCTGAGAGCCGTCTCCTCGGCCCGGCTCAGCTGGACCTTCAGGACGTCCAGCTCCGAGCTGCAGACCTGATCCTGGACCGCCGAGGACTCGGGATCCTCCAGGTCCGGCTGTTTCCTGTCTCCACACTGAGACAGAGTGATGTAAGAGTCCGCCTTCAGCTGCTCAGAGTCGCCCTCCGCTCTGACTGCCAGGTACACGTCCTCACACCTGCTCAATAACATAGACAGACAGAAATCAGGGGGAAATGTCAGTAAAGAGGAGACCCGTGGGTTATCAGCATAAAGTGGGCATGTCAGTAAACAGACTCGTGGGTTATCAACATAAAGTGGGCATGTCAGTAAAGAGGAGACCCGTGGGTTATCAACATAAAGTGGGCGTGTCAGTAAAGAGGAGACCCGTGGGTTATCAGCATAAAGTGGGCATGTCAGTAAAGAGGAGACCCGTGGGTTATCAACATAAAGTGGGCGTGTCAGTAAAGAGGAGACCCGTGGGTTATCAGCATAAAGTGGGCATGTCAGTAAAGAGGAGACTCGTGGGTTATCAACATAAAGTGGGCATGTCAGTAAAGAGGAGACTCGTGGGTTATCAACATAAAGTGGACATGTCAGTAAAGAGGAGACTCGTGGGTTATCAGCATAAAGTGGGCATGTCAGTAAAGAGGAGACTCGTGGGTTATCAACATAAAGTGGACATGTCAGTAAAGAGGAGACTCGTGGGTTATCAACATAAAGTGGACATGTCAGTAAAGAGGAGACTCGTGGGTTATCAGCATAAAGTGGGCATGTCAGTAAAGAGGAGACTCGTGGGTTATCAACATAAAGTGGGCATGTCAGTAAAGAGGAGACTCGTGGGTTATCAACATAAAGTGGGCATGTCAGTAAAGAGGAGACTCGTGGGTTATCAGCATAAAGTGGGCATGTCAGTAAAGAGGAGACTCGTGGGTTATCAGCATAAAGTGGGCATGTCAGTAAAGAGGAGACTCGTGGGTTATCAGCATAAAGTGGGCATGTCAGTAAAGAGACTCGTGTTTTTTGTATAAAAGAACTCACGTCGTGTGTCGTTGCTCTTGCAGTTGCTCCACTTTGTTGCTCAGATCTTTGTTGTTGCTGTTCAGAAACTGACGTTCGTCCGTCAGAGAGACAAACTCGTCCTCCAGCTGAACCAAGTCACCTGAAACACAAACGAGTTACAGCAGATAATTATATGGATCCATATCAAGCAACAAGCATCATATCCCTGTCTCACCTGAGTGTCTGTCCCTGTCTCACCTGTGTCCCTGTCTCACCTGAGTGTCTGTCCCTGTCTCACCTGTGTCCCTGTCTCACCTGAGTGTCTGTCCCTGTCTCACCTGTGTCCCTGTCTCACCTGAGCTTGTGTCCCTGTCTCACCTGAGTGTCTGTCCCTGTCTCACCTGTGTCCCTGTCTCACCTGAGCGTCTGTCCCTGTCTCACCTGAGTGTCTGTCCCTGTCTCACCTGTGTCCCTGTCTCACCTGAGCGTCTGTCCCTGTCTCACCTGTGTCCCTGTCTCACCTGAGTGTCTGTCCCTGTCTCACCTGTGTCCCTGTCTCACCTGAGCTTGTGTCCCTGTCTCACCTGTGTCCCTGTCTCACCTGAGCGTCTGTCCCTGTCTCACCTGAGCGTCTGTCCCTGTCTCACCTGTGTCCCTGTCTCACCTGAGCTTGTGTCCCTGTCTCACCTGAGCTTGTGTCCCTGTCTCACCTGAGGTTGTGTCCCTGTCTCACCTGTGTCCCTGTCTCACCTGAGCTTGTGTCCCTGTCTCACCTGAGTGTCTGTCCCTGTCTCACCTGTGTCCCTGTCTCACCTGTGTCCCTGTCTCACCTGAGATTGTGTCCCTGTCTCACCTGAGTGTCTGTCCCTGTCTCACCTGTGTCCCTGTCTCACCTGAGATTGTGTCCCTGTCTCACCTGAGTGTCTGTCCCTGTCTCACCTGTGTCCCTGTCTCACCTGTGTCCCCGTCCCTGTCTCACCTGTGTCCCTGTCTCACCTGTGTCCCCGTCCCTGTCTCACCTGTGTGCCTGTCTCACCTGTGTCCCTGTCTCACCTGTGTCCCCGTCTCACCTGAGTGTCTGTCCCTGTCTCACCTGTGTCCCCGTCCCTGTCTCACCTGTGTCCCTGTCTCACCTGTGTCCCCATCCCTGTCTCACCTGTGTCCCTGTCTCACCTGAGCATCCGTCCCTGTCTCACCTGTGTCCCTGTCTCACCTGTGTCCCCATCCCTGTCTCACCTGTGTCCCTGTCTCACCTGAGCATCCGTCCCTGTCTCACCTGTGTCCCTGTCTCACCTGAGTGTCTGTCCCTGTCTCACCTGTGTCCCTGTCTCACCTGTGTCCCTGTCTCACCTGAGTGTCTGTCCCTGTCTCACCTGTGTCCCTGTCTCACCTGTGTGCCTGTCTCACCTGTGTGCCTGTCTCACCTGTGTCCCTGTCTCACCTGAGCATCTGTCCCTGTCTCACCTGAGCATCTGTCCCTGTCTCACCTGTGTCCCTGTCTCACCTGAGCGTCTGTCCCTGTCTCACCTGTGTCCCTGTCTCACCTGTGTGCCTGTCTCACCTGTGTCCCTGTCTCACCTGTGTCCCCGTCCCTGTCTCACCTGTGTCCCCGTCCCTGTCTCACCTGTGTCCCTGTCTCACCTGTGTCCCCGTGTGTCTTCATGCTGATCTCGGCCCTCAGCGTGGTGATCTCCAGCTCGTATTCTTGCGCCGTGGCGTGGAGTCTCTGTAGCTCCGCCCTCAGCCGGCAGAGCTCCTCCTGCAGCGAGGCGATGTCGTTCTCCCGCTCCGCCGCCGCCTCCTCCGCCGCCTGCTGCAGCATCAGCACCTCCTCCTGAGCCGCACGGAGCTCCTCGTGCACCTCCTCCAGCTCGCTCTCCTTCTCCTCCTCCAGACTGTCCATCTCCTCCTGCACCGAGCGCAGCTGAGCTGGAGCAGGAGTCACAACTTTAGAAACATTTAGACACTTTTTAACGTGAAAAAACAGTAAAAAGTAACTTACGGACAAATAACAGGAAACAAAACGTTATTTTACACATCATTTCTTTAAATCATTTCACAGTTTATGCATAATTTTCAACCGATTTATGCACTGTTTACACCCGATTTATGCACAGTTAATGCACTGTTTACAATTGATTTATGCACTGTTTCTAACCGATTTACCCACAGTTTATGCACTGTTTACGCGCGATGTACGCACAGTTTATGCCTGATTTATGCACTGTTTATGCACCATTTCCACTCGATTTATGCACTGTTTACAACCGATTTATGCACAGTTTATGCACTGTTTACGTCTGGTGTATTCACCGTTTATGCCCTATTTACACACAGCTTATGCACTGTTTACGCCCGATGTATGCACTGTTTATGCACCATTTCCACTCGATTTGTGCACAGTTTATGCAGCATTACGCCCGATGTATGCACAGCTTATCCATTATTTACGCCCGATTTAAGCACAGTTTATGCACCATTTTCACTCAATTTATGCACTGCTTATACCCAATTTATGCAGCTTATGCACTGATTATGCCCAATTTATGCACTGTTTACGCTTGATTTATGCACAAGAATGTCAAGAAACGGCTGAAAAAATAATTTAAAGTAACGCCATCACGATTCATTGAGTCTTACTTTATACTTTCAGTTTGTTTTTTAGTTGTTCAGTTTGTTGTTGTTTTTTTACTGTTTGTTTTTTACATATATGTTGTTTGTTATGCTGAATAATCAATAACCATCTGTGTCCTGTGATGCATTACCCTGCAGTCTCTGGATCTGTCGGGTGAAGCTCTCGGCCTGGTGAGCGCTCGCCAGCCGCTCGTCCTCCAACAGACCTGAAGGAACAGGAGACGTTAAAAAACGAGTTTAATGAGAATAATAATAATAATAATAATAATAATAATTAATAATAATTAATCCGTTTGATGTTTTGGTTTCTGACCCTGCAGCTCCAGGAAACTCTCCTCGTGTCTCTGGGAAACTTCTCTGGTCTCGTCCAGCTCCAACAGCAGCTGGAACACCTGAGCTCTGAGCTCCTGCAGCTCCTCCTCCTCCTCCTCCTCCTCCTCCTTCACTGCTCCTCCTCGCTCCTCCTCCTCCTTCTCCTCAGTCACCTCCTTCTCTTCCTCCTGCTGGCCTTTCTCCCCGTCTCCCACCGTCTCCTCCCTCTCCTCCTTCTCCTCCATGGACTCCCTCTCTTTGGCGGTCAGAGTTTCTGCCAGCATGATGGGTTTCTGTGCCTTCAGCTCACAGAGCTCGTCTTCATCATGCAGACAGGAAGAGGAGGAGCTTCAGCAGCGTCAGCATTCATCAATTACCACATTTTTATCAATTACCACATTTTTATCAATTAGCACATTTATATCAATTAGCACATTTTTATCAATTAGCACATTTTTATCAATTAGCACACTTTTATCAATTACCACATTTTTATCAATTACCACATTTTTATCAAGCAAAACATTTGTACTGCACTGCAAAAAAACTAAAATCATAAAAAGTCTGGCAGCACAGCACAGTTTACAAATGGTTTATTCTTGGTTTACTGTTTATGCCCGATTTATGCACTGTTTACACCCGGTTTATGCCTGATTTATGCACAGCTAATGCACTGTTTACAACTAATTTATGCACTGCTTATGCCCGATTTATGCACAGTTTATGCACAGTTTACAAATGGTTTATTCTTGTTTTTCTGTTTACACCCGATTTATGCGCTGTTTATGCCTGATTTATGCACAGTTTATGCCCGATTTATGCACTGTTTATGCACAGTTAATGCACTGTTTACAACTAATTTATGCACTGCTTATGCCCGATTTATGCACAGTTTATGCCCAGTTTACAAATGGTTTATTCTTGTTTTTCTGTTTACACCCGATTTATGCACTGTTTATGCCTGATTTATGCACAGTTTATGCCCGATTTATGCACTGTTTATGCACAGTTAATGCACTGTTTACAACTAATTTATGCACTGCTTATGCCCGATTTATGCACAGTTTATGCACAGTTTACAAATGGTTTATTCTTGTTTTTCTGTTTACACCCGATTTATGCACTGTTTATGCCCGATTTATGCACTGTTTACACCCGGTTTATGCCTGATTTATGCACAGCTAATGCACTGTTTACAACTAATTTATGCACTGCTTATGCCCGATTTATGCACAGTTTATGCACAGTTTACAAATGGTTTATTCTTGTTTTTCTGTTTACACCCCGATTTATGCACTGTTTATGCCTGATTTATGCACAGTTTATGCCCGATTTATGCACTGTTTATGCACAGTTAATGCACTGTTTACAACTAATTTATGCACTGCTTATGCCCGATTTATGCACAGTTTATGCACAGTTTACAAATGGTTTATTCTTGTTTTTCTGTTTACACCCGATTTATGCACTGTTTATGCCTGATTTATGCACTGTTTACACCCGGTTTATGCACTGTTTATGCCTGATTTATGCACTGTTTATGCCTGATTTATGCCTGATTTATGCACTGTTTACACCGGTTTGTGCACAGTGTCAGGGGAAGGCTGAAAAAATAATTTAGAGTAATGCCCATCACGATTCCTTGTACACTCTGTTTGTTTTTTATTTTTTGTTGAGGTTGTTGTTGTTGGTTTTTTTTCATACATTGTGTATGCGACTGCATCTCAAACGCTTCATCCTGAGGTTTCATCACACGTTCCTACTGGATCTTCCAGCTCTCTGACTGGTTTTGGTCTCAACCTTCGTAAAGCTTCTGTTAGATATTAAACTATAAATCATGTGATCTCCTGCAGTGAACTTCAATGAGATCTGAACAAAATGTTCAGACAGAAATAAAACCAGTGTGACAAACATCTGTGTGTTCTGGAGGATAAAAGATGAACAAACAGTCATAAATAAACTCAGACAGACAGAAATGTATTAGAATGATATCAGAGGCACAGTGGGGTATTTTGGGAAACTTCTTTGATTTATAATAGAAGCTCAGCGACGATGTTTCCTGTTTTCACTTCAGATTCTTTCCTGATGAACGTTTCAAACTTCTCAACTCTGCAGTTGGTTTCCATCCATGAGCAGCACAAACATCAGAACAGAGAGATTTATCTGATTTAATGAGAATAAACGGATCTAAAGGAGCTGAAATAACAGGAAGCTGAACTCATGTCTGTAGGTCTGAAGAACAAAACGCTGCTGTAAACGATGGTTTTCTACATGGAGTCTGGTTCAGCAGAGAGATTATTAATATTTATGTTAATGTTTGAGGAAAAACACATTTTTATCAGGCAAAACATTTGTTCTGCACTGTAAAAAAACTAAAATCGTTAAAAAAGTCTAGCAACACGGCACTGTGCACGGTTCATTCTTGGTTTACTGTTTACACCTGATTTATGCACTCTTTATGCCCGATTTATGCCCGATTAATGTGCAGTTTATGCACTGTTTACTACCGATTTATGCACTCTTTATGCCAATTAATGCACAGTTTATGCACTATTTACTACCGATTTATGCGCAGTTTATGCACTCTTTATGCCCGATTAATGCACAGTTTATGCACTATTTACTACCGATTTATGCGCAGTTTATGCACTCTTTATGCCCGATTAATGCACAGTTTATGCACTATTTACTACCGATTTATGCGCAGTTTATGCACTATTTATGCACTCTTTATGCCCGATTTATGCAGTTTATGCCCGATTTATGCACTCTTTATGCCCGATTTATGCACTCTTTATGCCCGATTTATGCACTCTTTATGCCCGATTAATGCACAGTTTATGCACTATTTATGCCCGATTTATGCACAGCTTACGCCTGAAAACTGTAATTCTTCATGTTATTTAATGAATTATTTTGACAGGAAACTCTGAAACCGTTTTAATATTTTTTAAGGGATTTTAAAGCAAAAGTTCAAGGTTCTCCTGTGTGAAGATAGTTAAATGATAAAGATGTATTTGTGGCATTAGATAATTCATGTTATTGTTATTATTATTATTATTATTATTATATATGTTATATAACAGCTGACTGATATCCATGAATAAAAGCAT
>NC_081538.1:32049428-32061928 GCF_030273125.1 Centropristis striata
CCTACAGAACCTATAGAACCTTTATAATCTATAGAACCTTTATATCTATAGAACCTTTATAATCTATAGAACCTTTATATCTATAGAACCTTTATAATCTATAGAACCTTTATAATCGATAGAACCTTTATATCTATAGAACCTTTATATCTATAGAACCTTTATAATCTATAGAACCTTTATATCTATAGAACCTTTATAATCTATAGAACCTTTATAATCTATAGAACCTTTATATCTATAGAACCTTTATAATCTATAGAACCTTTATATCTATAGAACCTTTATAATCTTTAGAACCTTTATAATCTATAGAACCTTTATAATCTATAGAACCTTTACAACCTATAGAACCTTTATAATCTACAGAACCTTTATATCTATAGAACCTCTATAATCCATAGAACCTTTATATCTATAGAACCTTTATATCTATAGAACCTTTATAATCTATAGAACCTATAGAACCTTTATATCTATAGAACCTTTATAATCTATAGAACCTATAGAACCTTTATAACCTATAGAACCTTTATAATCTATAGAACCTTTTTAACCTATAGAACCTTTATAATCTATAGAACCTTTATATCTATAGAACCTTTATAATCTATAGAACCTTTATATCTATAGAACCTTTATAATCTATAGAACCTTTTTAACCTATAGAACCTTTATAATCTATAGAACCTTTACAACCTATAGAACCTTTATAATCTACAGAACCTTTATATCTATAGAACCTTTATAATCTATAGAACCTTTTTAACCTATAGAACCTTTATAGTCTATAGAACCTATAGAACCTTTATATCTATAGAACCTTTATAATCTCTAAGTCGTGCAGCTCAGTGGAATCAGAACAACTCAAACAGTCTTTGTTAGAATGACAGAAACCATAGAAGAAAACTGAATTTATCTGATAAAAGATACAAAATTACCATAAATGAATTTTCTCCTGTCCTCTCCTCTCAGCTCTGTGTAAACAGCCTCTCCTGTCCTCTCCTCTCTGCTCTGTGTAAACAGCCTCTCCTGTCCTCTCCTCTCTGCTCTGTGTAAACAGCCTCTCCTGTCCTCTCCCCTCTGCTCTGTGTAAACAGCCTCTCCTGTCCTCTCCTCTCTGCTCTGTGTAAACAGCCTCTCCTGTCCTCTCCTCTCTGCTCTGTGTAAACAGCCTCTCCTGTCCTCTCCTCTCTGCTCTGTGTAAACAGCCTCTCCTGTCCTCTCCTCTCTGCTCTGTGTAAACAGCCTCTCCTGTCCTCTCCTCTCTGCTCTGTGTAAACAGCCTCTCCTGTCCTCTCCCCTCTGCTCTGTGTAAACAGCCTCTCCTGTCCTCTCCTCTCAGCTCTGTGTAAACAGCCTCTCCTGTCCTCTCCTCTCTGCTCTGTGTAAACAGCCTCTCCTGTCCTCTCCTCTCAGCTCTGTGTAAACAGCCTCTCCTGTCCTCTCCTCTCTGCTCTGTGTAAACAGCCTCTCCTGTCCTCTCCTCTCTGCTCTGTGTAAACAGCCTCTCCTGTCCTCTCCTCTCAGCTCTGTGTAAACAGCTTCTCAGTGAATATTTGTCTCATGACTGACAAAATTTCTGAAAAAGACACAAAATGACCAAGAAAAGTTGCAAAATTACCAAAAAATACGTAAATTTCCCAAAAAAAGACACAAAATTTCCAGAAATAACCAAAAAACGATGTAAAAATACGAGACTTTTTCTTAAGGAAGCCTTCAAACTGTGAGCATATTGTGTGTTTCTACGGGTTCTTTGATATTGTGTTGATATTTCCCAGCAGAAGAAGCGTTCTGTGGGTCTCAGAGGGTTAATGTGTCTGTGACGTGTTCTAATATAAAGATGTTCACAGTGAGAGTCTCTGAGAGGTGATGACGCCTGCTTTAAAGCCGTACTGGCCCTTTAAGATGCTGCAGCTCCGTCTCACTGACCTTCCTTTGTGTTCGTCCTCTCACAGAGAGACATGTCTCACTGCAGACAGACAGACAGGCGGAGAGACAGACAGACAGGTGGAGACAGACAGGATCTACCTGGTCCTGGTCCTGGTCCTGGTCCTGGTCCTGCAGCTCCTGGTCCTGGTCTTGTCCTCTGCAGACAGACGTGGTGTCCTATATTTCCTCTGTGATGCAGCTCAGCGTCACTCAGCCTCGTTAACTCCTCGCTGCCTGTTTCCTCCTCAAGATGCACATAGAATATAGAACATAGAACATAGAATATAGAACATAGAATATAGAACATAGAATATAGAATATAGAACATAGAACATAGAACATAGAATATAGAATGTAGAACATAGAACATAGAATATAGAATATAGATTATAGAACATAGAACATAGAATATAGAATATAGAACATAGAATATAGAACATAGAATATAGATTATAGAACATAGAACATAGAATATAGATTATAGAATATAGAATATAGATTATAGATTATAGAATATAGAACATAGAACATAGAATATAGAACATAGAATATAGAATATAGAACATAGAATATAGAATATAGAATATAGATTATAGATTATAGAATATAGAATATAGAATATAGAATATAGAATATAGATTATAGATTATAGAATATAGAATATAGAACATAGAATATAGAATATAGAATATAGAATATAGAATATAGATTATAGATTATAGAATATAGAATATAGAACATAGAATATAGAACATAGAACATAGAATATAGAACATAGAATATAGAATATAGAATATAGAATATAGATTATAGAATATAGAATATAGATTATAGATTATAGAATATAGAACAGCAGCATGAAACATCAGCTGGAGACAGAAACTGCCGACTCGTCAATAAATTAATCTGCAACTAAACAGAAATAAATGTATGTAAATTCATTCAGTGATCAAATGTGACATGAATTGATTTATTATGCTTTTTATTTTATTTATTTAGCTTTCTATAAATTACAACATTTTGTCATTTTGTGTCTTTTTGTCAATTTGCATCTATTTTTGTCAATTTGTTTCTATTTAAATATTTTTTGTCTTTTATGGTCATTTTTACATCTATTTTTGTCATTTTGTGTCTTTTTCAGTAATTTTTGTATCTATTTTTTGTCATTTTGTGTCTTTTTGCATCCATTGTTGTCAATTTGTGTCTGATATACATATATATATATATATATATATATATATATGTATATACACATATATGCATGTATACTTCAGAATTATATTAAACTCTCTGAGTATATGTAGAAACCTGAGAAAATATATATTCATAGGTTTTAATATATATTGTCAGACTTTAATTCCATATATATATATATATATAAATATATATATATATATATATATTTATAATTATTATTAAAATTATATATATAATTTCCTGAACGGCACGACATACTATAAATAAACATATAATCTATGTGACATTGAAGCATCAGTGTGTGTAGTGGGGTTCTGTAGTGTGTTTGTTATTATTAGATATATATATATATATATATATATATATATATATATATATATATATATATATATATATAATAAACATATAATCTATGTGACATTGAAGCCATCAGTGTGTGTGTATTGGGGTTGTGTAGTGTGTGTGTGTGTGTCTCCCTCTGGTGGTCAGAGTCAGAATCACAACAAGAAAAACACACGAATCTGCTGATTCCAACCAAAGATTCAACTCAATAATCACTAAAATAATAATAAAAGGTAGTCAATCCGTTTATGTGAATTATTGACTACCTTTTATTATTATTTTATTTATCTAATAAACGCCTTAGTGAAGCCAGCTGTATTTAATATTAATATAATTGTTCCGTATTAAACCGGTTGAATCTGCTGATGTGAACACGTGCTGATCAGGTGAACCACTTCCGGCTCCGTGACGCGGATGTTTGTCCTCACACTCTCAAGGTAACTCTCTCTTATTATTATTATTATTATATTTTAATGAGTTAAACTTGTTTATTCTAACGTGTTAGTGAGCTAGAGGAGCTAGCAGCTAGCCGTTAGCTCCTGTTAGCTGTCCTCTCTCCGCTCAGAGCCTCGTCCGGAAAATAAACATTTTAATATTTTCTGCTTTTAAACATATTTAGTGGAGATAATAAAGATAATATGAGCTCAGTGAGGCAGCTGGAGGCTTCATCAACAGTTCGGCGGGAGTCACGTGGACGTCAGACTCGTTTAAAGCCTCTAAAACAGGATTTATCTCCGGAGTTTCACGGTTTGTTTCATTCATTTTAACAGTAACGAGTCGCGGTAAATCAAAGATGGCGGCGAGGCAGCACGCTGCTGCCGCTGGCGGCCGGAACAGGAACTGCAGCACTACAAAATAAAATACCACGGAATATTTTATTTATATATAAATAAATGAAATATTTATATAAATTATTCGTATTAAATATTTGACTTTATTCTTGTAATTAATCAAATATTTCTGACTTTATAAGTCAAAATAGTTCTGACCTTATTCCCATAATTAATTTAAAAAAATAGACTTTATTTTCGTAAAAAATTAAATGTCTTTGACTTTATAAGTAAAAATATTTTCTACTTTTCTCGTGATTAATAATTAAAAATTTAACTTTATACTTGAAATAAATTAAATATATTTATTCTGGTAATTAATTAAATAGTTTATTGTATATTATTATTTTTATTATTAATAATAATAATAATAATAATAATAAATATTTGACTTTATTCTTGTAATTAAATAGTACTTAAATCTCGTAATTACATTTTTGTTTGTAAATGTGTGTGTGTGTGTGTATATATATATATATATATACACACACACCTACACATCTAAAAACATTTTTCTTTTTTTATTTATATAAATATATTTTTTGTATATATACATGTGGGTGATTCTTCAATTAAGGGAGTTTTTCTGTCCCCAGGGTAGATTTTCAAGAAAAAAATGTTTTTTAGGAAAAACAATTATTGTATTTGTTAAGGTTAGGTTGTAGTAGCTATGAAAAAAATAACTGTGTCTCGATGATGACATTTTAATACTTTTTCAGTGTTTGAAAATTGAAATGGGCAGGAATTTCACTGTTTTGGGCTCACTGTCCCCAACCCAGACTTTTTGACATCCCCTCTTCAATAAAGCAATAAAAAGTGCTAAATTCATTAAAACTTTACTTTGCATTTCCTCATAACAACTTAAAAAGACATTTTTTAAATTCATATAATTCATATTTATTCAATTTACAATTTATTTATAGTTAAATATCACTGTCCCTCATACATCTGTCATTACCATCACACTCAACATTTTACAGAGCAATAAAGTTTTTACAAACTTGTCATTACCATCGCACAAGTGACTGTGATGGTGATGACAATTTATCTGTTTATTACCTTATAACTAGAATATATTAGCTTAATTTACTATTTACTACTTTACTATGATACATAATTGTTTTGTTTTCGTGATGGTAATGACATTTTGCTCTGACAACTTTGAAAAAATTATAAAAATATCAAAATCATCATGAAATACTATCAAAGCTATGCTAAAATCTTTGTTCCAGACCAATTGATAAACTTTTTGAAATAGAAAAAACAGAGATTAAAGAACATTATTTTTTCAAAATTTGGGGACAGAAAAACTCCCTTATTTGAAGAATCACCTATATATATATATATATATATATATATTTTTTAAATATACATTCATATATTTTTTCTCAGTGAACTCTGATATTTTGTTTGTGTTGCAGATGTTCGGGCTCAGGTGCAGAGCTCTTCCCTGGGCCTCCTGGCGGAGCTCCTCCTGTCTGAGGGCCTCCTGGCGAAGCTCGTCCGTCAGACCTCCTCCCCCCCCTCAGCTGACCCGGAGACGGTTCCTGTCTCGGGGTCCGGCGGACTCGTCGTCCCCCGGCGTGTCGCTGAGGACCCGTGTGGCGGTGGCGGTGGTGGTGGGCGGCGGGCTGCTGGGGGCGTGGTGGTGGGTGAACCAGGAGAGGGAGCAGCGAGTGCGGCAGCAGCGGGTGGAGCAGCTGCGGCGGGTGGCGCTGGGCCAGGGCGCCTTCAGCCTGCTGGACCACACGGGGCGCCGCCGCACCAAGCAGGACTTCCTGGGCCGCTGGGTGCTGCTGTACTTCGGCTTCACCCACTGTCCCGACATCTGTCCCGACGAGCTGGACAAGCTGAGCGCCGTGGTCTCCGCCCTGGACCGGGACGCCTCGCTGCCCCCCGTCCAGCCCGTCTTCGTCACCGTGGACCCGGAGCGGGACGACGTGGCGGCGCTGGCCCGCTACGTCCAGGACTTCCACCCGCGGCTGCTCGGGCTGACGGGCACGCCGGAGGAGGTGCAGCAGGCGGGGCGGGACTACCGGGTCTACGCCAGCGCCGGGCCCAAGGACGAGGACGGGGACTACATCGTGGACCACACGATCCTCATCTACCTGGTCAGCCCCGACGGACTCTTCCTGGACTACTACAACCGCATGAAGACCCAGGACCAGATCACAGACAGCGTCCGAAACCACATCCAGAACTACGTCAAACTCTGAACCGGGTCCAGAGAAGTACGTCAGACTCTGAACCAGGTCCAGAGAAGTACGTCAGACTCTGAACCGGGTCCAGAGAAGTACGTCAAACTCTGAACCGGGTCCAGAGAAGTACGTCAGACTGTTTTTTGCCATTAAATAATATAAAATAAATGTGCTGAACAAACAAAAAGTGAATGTTCTTTTGTTTTTAAAGCAGTAAATCAAACAGAAATCTGTTAATTAAAAGGACACAAAAAACAAAAATATATTATGTAAAACTTGATATTTATTTGGTTTTTGGTAGTTAGTAAAGACTTGATCATAATTGAGGTTAAAACAGACAGACAGGTCACAGACTCGGAGCTCACGGTGTCTCAGCTGGACGACGTCATTGTTTTGAATCTGTCTGTTGCTCTCAGAGTGCTGAGCAGAGTCAGTCCCATCGAGTCCACGCTGTCCTCCAGACCTGCTGCCGAGTCCACCTCCACCGTCCCGTCGTTGGCCTGGCAACCAGAGACACGTTTCACCAGACTGAAGACTAGAGACTAGAGACTAGAGAGAGACTAGAGACCAAGGACTGAAGATTTGAGACTAGAGACTAAAGATGAAGGACTGAAGACTAGAGACTAGAGAGAGACTAGAGACCAAGGACTGAACATTTGAGACTAGAGACTAAAGATGAAGGACTGAACATTTCAGTTAATTCCCAAACTTTTTTCACTGTTCTAAAATATATAATTTAAATAATAAATTCCATTTGTTTAACGGAAAATCATTTTTGTAAACAAAGGGAAAAAATGTAAAAATAAACAATTTATGATAAGATGATCTGAAACTGACAGTAAACTCTGTCTGATAATGAAGGAAAATGTTTTGTGTTGAAATAAAGAGCAGAGATCTGTGATGAGTTGTTTGTTGTTGTTGTTGTTGTTGTTGTTGTTTACCAGCTGCAGCGAGGCCAACATGTACTTGCAGGCTTCGAAGTTGTCGAGTCCGGAGACGACGGAGGCGAAGGACCGGCGCTGGCCGACGGCGCTCAGCGCCGTCACGATGCGCTGGCCGTAGTCGTGGATGTCGAAGACGGGACGCTGCTCCTGAAACGCAGCAGACAGGAAGTGATGTCACAGTGATGTCAAAATGATGTAACTCAGCGCCACCGTGTGGACGCACGCCTCACCTGCAGCCCGAGCTCCGGCAGCAGGAAGGCCTGCCAGTCCTGGACCAGCCGGGACAGCGCCGTCTCCTGGACGTAGCCGCGACACGTCCCCACCAGCTGCTCCTGCACAAACACAAACAACAACAACAACAACAACAAGTGAATTAATAACACCAGATAAATCCTTCTACACTATAAAAACAAGTCATGTTATCAACCCTCAGAGCAGCTTGAGCTTCTGATTTTATGTGTTTATAGTTCTGGTGTGTTCATGAATTTTGTCAGATTAAAAATTATAAAAAGTGATTATTATTATCAGATTAATGACTTACAACTCTCAGCTTCACCAGATCTTCATAACTCAGATCTTCTTCTCTCCGACCGTCTGAAACACAAAACATTTTGATATTTTTTTAGTGAGAATAGAGTCAGAATTCCATGAAAAGTCACAATATTTAGAGAGTAAAGTTTGACCTTTGACCCCAGAGTTCAGGAGTCTCACCTGCTGAGACGAGGTCGGCTCCGCCCACAAACTGAGCCGGGAGGTCGTCAGGGAAACCATCCAGGTCCAAGTCCTCGTCTCCATCTGCTCACACACACACACACACACAGTCAGTCACACACACTTCCTGTCTGTGTATCTGTGTGTGTGTGTGTGTGTGTGTGTGTGTGTGTGTGTGTGTGTGTGTGTGTGTGTTACCCAGCAGTGGGTTGAACCCGTCCTCTGGCTCCTCCCCCTGTATATGTGGCCCCGCCTCCTCCGGCTGCAGGAAGGTTCTCCTCAGCTCCTCGTCAGAGACGACCACGCCCTGATGACATCACACCACCATCATCATCACATTCATCACCATCATTTTAAAGGCTGAACTGACAGAGTGGTGACTGTAACGTGGAGTCTTACAGCTCTCCTGTTGATCCTCTTCCTGCTCCTCAGCTTCTCTTTCATAGTGCTCACATAAATGTAGTTCAGGTCTGAAACACACAAACAAACAAACAAACAAACAAACACACAAACAGCTGTCAGCCGAGCCATCACTCATCTACTATGTTTCAACTACTAGACGGTCACATTAGACGGTCACACATTAGACGGTCACACATTAAACGGTCACACATTAGACGGTCTCACATTAGACGGTCACACATTAGACGGTCACACATTAGACGGTCACACATTAGACGGTCACACATTAGACGGTCTCACATTAGACGGTCGCACATTAGACGGTCGCACATTAGACGGTCACACATTAGACGGTCACACATTAGACGGTCACATTAGACGGTCACACATTAGCCGGTCACACATTAGACGTCACACATTAGACGGTCTCACATTAGACGGTCACACATTAAACGGTCACACATTAGACGGTCACACATTAGACGGTCTCACATTAGACGGTCGCACATTAGACGGTCAAACATTAGACGGTCACACATTAGACGGTCACACATTAGACGGTCACATTAGACGGTCACACATTAGCCGGTCACACATTAGACGGTCAAACATTAGACGGTCACACATTAGACGGTCAAACATTAGACGGTCACACATTAGACGGTCACATTAGACGGTCACACATTAGACGGTCACATTAGACGGTCACACATTAGACGGTCTCACATTAGACGGTCACACATTAGCCGGTCACACATTAGACGGTCTCACATTAGCCGGTCACACATTAGCCGGTCACACATTAGACGGTCTCACATTAGACGGTCACACATTAGACGGTCACACATTAAACGGTCACACATTAAACGGTCACACATTAGACGTCACACATTAGACGGTCACACATTAAACGGTCACACATTAAACGGTCACACATTAGACGGTCACACATTAAACGGTCACACATTAGACGGTCACACATTAGACGGTCTCACATTAGACGGTCACACATTAGACGGTCACACATTAGACGGTCACATTAGACGGTCACACATTAGACGGTCACATTAGACGGTCACACATTAGACGGTCACACATTAAACGGTCACACATTAAACGGTCACACATTAGACGTCACACATTAGACGGTCACACATTAAACGGTCACACATTAAACGGTCACACATTAGACGGTCTCACATTAAACGGTCACACATTAGACGGTCACACATTAGACGGTCTCACATTAGACGGTCACACATTAGACGGTCACACATTAGACGGTCACATTAGACGGTCACACATTAGACGGTCACATTAGACGGTCACACATTAGACGGTCACACATTAAACGGTCACACATTAGACGGTCACACATTAGACGGTCACACATTAGACGGTCACACATTAGACGGTCACACATTAGACGGTCACACATTAGACGGTCACACATTAAACGGTCACACATTAAACGGTCACACATTAAACGGTCACACATTAGACGTCACACATTAGACGGTCTCACATTAGACGGTCACACATTAGACGGTCACACATTAGACGGTCACACATTAGACGGTCTCACATTAGACGGTCACATTAGACGGTCACACATTAAACGGTCACACATTAGACGGTCACACATTAGACGGTCTCACATTAGACGGTCGCACATTAGACGGTCGCACATTAGACGGTCGCACATTAGACGGTCACACATTAGACGGTCACACATTAGACGGTCACATTAGACGGTCACACATTAGACGGTCACATTAGACGGTCACACATTAGACGGTCACATTAAACGGTCACACATTAGACGGTCACACATTAGACGGTCACACATTAGACGGTCACACTAGACGGTCACACATTAGACGGTCACATTAAACGGTCACATTAAACGGTCACATTAAACGGTCACACATTAGACGGTCACACATTAGACGGTCACACATTAGACGGTCACATTAAACGGTCACATTAAACGGTCACATTAGACGTCACGCATTAGACGGTCACACATTAAACGGTCACTTTAGACGGTCGCAAGCACTGAGTGGCGGCTCACCTGTGAACGAGGGTCCGTTCTTCATCTTGTGCTCCGGAGGTTCGACTGAAACACAGAGAGAAGAAGATTCTGTGAGTTCAGCAGGAGAAACTTTAAAGAGACTAGAGACTAGAGTCTTTGGTTCTTACAGGTTCCTTTGAACCAGCTCCCGAAGTCCTGCAGCGAGGAGGCTCCTCTCCTCTTCCTCTTCCCTCCATCCAGGCCATCGGGGACGCGGTAACACTTCCCTACAGACACACCAGAGACAAGAACCTGGTGAGACCAGAGGACCAGAGGACCAGGGGACCATCGGACCAGGGGACCAGGGGACCAGAGGACCAGGGGTCCAGGGGACCAGAGGACCAGAGGAGACCAGAGGACCAGGGGACCAGGGGACCAGAGGACGGGACACTGAGAGTCTGACCTACCAGGTTTGAGGGGACGTTCCTCCCCCAGCACGGAGTACGGGTCGTGGAGCGCCCACACGCTCACCTGCAACAACAACAACAACAACAATAGCAACATCAAACGGATGAAAATAGTCAGTTTCAAGAAAAATCAAAATATTTTTGGAATAAAGTTTTAATTTAATCAGAAAAAAAATGAATTTTAAGACGGTGGAGCTGATATAAAATATTTGTTTTGTTATTTCCATTGTGATTAAATTTATATATATAGAAAAAGTGGAAGTATGTATTTAGAAGAATAATGCAACAGTGGAAAAGTTAGAATTTTATGATTATAAACTACATAAATATAATATTTTAATATTCTATAATAAACAAATTGTAATATTTTGGAATAAAGTTGTTATTTATGATGTAAAGTTTCTCTTTTCTGAGAAAGTCACAATATCAGGATATAATATTAAAAATAAAATCATGATTTTAAGGTAAAAATGAGAATAACGTTGCAAAACTGAAAAAAGGCAAAAAATATTACAATTCTATAAGAATGAGTCGTAACATCTCAACAATAAACTTGTAGGAATAGATGCTGATATATTTAACAATAAGTCCTTCAAATTAATTTATTAATTAATATCAAAATAATACAAAAAATACAAAAAAAAAATGACAATAAATTACCAAAAAGAGCAACTAAATTTAACCAAACAGACGCAAAATAACCACAAAAAAAGACCTAAAAAGTGAAAAAAATATGTAAAACTGACGCAAAAAGTTCAGAAAACTGTAATAAAATGAGTCATAAGAAGTTATAATATGAAGATATATGAGATATATGATATTAAAGTGAAGCGGGGGACTAACGGCGGGCGGCGTCTCCTCCATCCTCGTCTTGGGGGCGTCGGCTGGCGGTCTCTCTCTCAGCATCCGGCCTTCACTGGGAGCCTGAGACACGAAGAAGACACGAAGAAGACACGAAGAAGACACCAAGAAGACTCGGGTGAGGACAAGAAGGACTCGGAGGATCAACAGTTACAGTATGTTACCGAGCAGAGACCTGGTGTCTCTCCACGTGTTCGTCCATGTCCGGCTCCATCGGATCGTCCTCCAGAGGACAGAAGTCCTCCGCATCGCCGCCGCCGTCCTCCGCCGCCACCGCCACCGCCACCGGAGCAGACACGTCTGCAGAGAGAAACCTGCTGTGATCTGGATTCACAAACTTTTGTATGGGAGTAAATCTGTGACATCAGATGGTTCCACGTGGCTACTTAATATTCACATTGGATGGTTCCACACGGCTACTTAATATTCACATTAGGTGGTTCCACACGGCTACTTAATATTCACATTAGGTGGTTCCACACGGCTACTTAATATTCACATTGGATGGTTCCACGTGGCTACTTAATATTCACATTAGATGGTTCCACGTGGCTACTTAATATTCACATTAGATGGTTCCACACGGCTACTTAATATTCACA
>NC_081538.1:32071330-32073830 GCF_030273125.1 Centropristis striata
TAATTATAATTTAATAATTTAATATTAATTATTTAGATTAATTATTAATTTAATAATTTAATAATTTAATAATTAATAATTTATATTTAATTATTGATAATTATATAATATTTAATAATTTACATAATTTAATAATTAAATGATTAATAATTTAATTATTTAATAATTAATAATTTAAATAATTAATAATTAATAATTTAATTATTTAATTAATTAATAATTAATTATTAATTATATAATACATTTATAATTTAATTATTTAAGAATTTAATATTAATTATTTAAGAATATAATAATTTAATAATTTAATAATTTAATAATTAATTATTAATATTTAATAATTTAATAATTTAATTAATAATTTAATATTAAAAATTTAACATAATATAATTACTTAATCATCTAAATAATTTAATTATTAAAATTTAATTAATTATACTTATTAATTAATTTAATTATAATAATTATTTAATTATTTAATAATTAATCATAATTAATTTAATATAATTACATAATCTAAAATATTAATAATTTAATTCATTAATGATTATAATTATTCATTAATATTAATCTTAATAATACTTAATCCATCATATCAATCAAACAACAAACCAACAAACCACAGTTAGAATGACAGAAATCAAAACAAAAGTTGATTTTTTTTTTAAAATTATGTTTTAAAAATGTGAATGAAATTTAATTTATTTATAAACACGTATCTAAAAGTGTCGCAAATGTTACAAAAAGAACACAAAATGGCCCAAAAAATATTTAAAATGACTAAAAAAGACACTGAATTAATAAAAAAGGACCTAAAATTACTAAAAAACAGTTTCCTCCACATATTCTACATATTCTCAGTATCATCATGTTTCCAGCCTCTCCTGTCCTCTCCTCTCAGCTCTGTGTAAACATCCTCTCCTGTCCTCTCCTCTCTGCTCTGTGTAAACAGCCTCTCCTGTCCTCTCCTCTCTGCTCTGTGTAAACAGCCTCTCCTGTCCTCTCCCCTCAGCTCTGTGTAAACAGCCTCTCCTGTCCTCTCCCCTCAGCTCTGTGTAAACAGGGCGTGTCATAAAGTTTGTGTTAGTGTCGTAAATGTCGATCAGTTTAGAGAATTTATTGATTATTTGTTGTGCAGGATGTTTGAAACGTCTCCAGTCTGGAGTCTCAGTCTCTGTTTGGTCACGGTTGGAGGAGGAGGAGGAGGAGGAGGAGGAGGAGGAGGAGGAGGAGGAGGAGGAGGAGCAGCAGCCATTGTTGTCTTTGAGCTGCTGTCAGGACTCCTCCTGTGAGGAGGAGGAGGAGCTCCTTCTTTCATTTTCTGCCTCTTTTCATCCATTAAAGCAGAAACGCTCCGTCGGCTCTTTTCAATCACTTTTCTTCATGAACAGAAACGTGTCGAGACGGAAACTAAATAAAAACACAGAAACAGAAACAGGAAGAGAAGCTTATATTAGCTTATTGTTATTATTTATTACACATTACTGTGTTATTAAGTCTTGGATCACTGTTAAACTGTAAACACAACAAAACAAATCTAAAAGTTTTGTTTATAAATCTAAAAGTTTTGTTTATAAATCTAAAAGTTTTGTTTATAAATCTAAAAGTTTTGTTTATAAATCTAAAAGTTTTGTTTGTGAATCTAAAAGTTTTGTTTGTAAATCAAAAGGTTTTGTTTATACATCAAAAAGATTATTATAAATCTAGAAGTTTGGTTTATGAATTCAAAAGTTTTGTTTATAAATCAAAAAAATTGTTTATGAATCAGAAAGTTTTGTTTGTCTTCACATGTTTTCTTTATTGAAACAGTTTGATGTTGATAACGGCAGTAAACAATAAACAAACACTAAACAAACAGTAAACAGACAATAAACAAACAGTAAACAGACAGTAAACAAACAGTAAACATGTCTGTCTGTCAGCTGACTGTCGTGAAAACTTTGTGTTGAAACTCGACAGTTTAGTTTGTTATTCTGAACCTTTTAACCCCTTGTGTCAGTGTGTGTGTGTGTGTGTGTGTGTGTGTGTGTCAGTGTGTGTGTGTGTGTGTGTGTCAGTGTGTGTGTGTGTGTGTGTGTGTGTCTGTGTGTGTCTGTGTATGTGTGTGTGTCAGCTGACTCATTGATGATGTCATCAGGTTGTTGCTGATCTTTCTCACATTAACTGACAGCAGCTAATCTCACTCTAACATCAACATGTTTCATATCGAATCGTTCACTATTATACCGGTTTATTCTTTTAATGCATATCATGATATTGTTAACATTCCTCCTTGTTGCCGTGGTGACTAAAGGTTTCCATTAATGACTAGACTGTAGCTGCTCCAGAGTCTCAGTGGCTGCACTAGCGTCACATTTCAACCTGCTGAAGGTTTATCTACACCAGTGTTTCTCCTCCCGTTATGTATTAGGGTGGTGCCCCGCCCCCTTTACCATCAAGTTCATTTTATTTTCTGTATAGCGCCAGATCACAACATAAGTCATTGAAGGTAACCTCTCCC
>NC_081538.1:32078830-32108830 GCF_030273125.1 Centropristis striata
CTCTACAGAGGTAAACAGGCAGTAAACAGGCAGTCAGGAGCACCGGTCCATGCTCTACAGAGGTAAACAGGCAGTAAACAGGCAGTCAGGAGCACCGGTCCATGCTCTACAGAGATAAACAGGCAGTAAACAGGCAGTCAGGAGCACCGGTCCATGCTCTACAGAGGTAAACAGGCAATAAACAGGCAGTCAGGAGCACCGGTCCATGCTCTACAGAGATAAACAGGCAGTAAACAGGCAGTCAGGAGCACCGGTCCATGCTCTACAGAGATAAACAGGCAGTAAACAGGCAGTCAGGAGCACCGGTCCATGCTCTACAGAGGTAAACAGGCAATAAACAGGCAGTCAGGAGTCAGTCAGGAGCACCGGTCAATGCTCTACAGAGGTAAACAGGCAGTAAACAGGCAGTCAGGAGCACCGGTCCATGCTGTACAGAGGTAAACAGGCAGTAAACAGGCAGTCAGGAGTCAGTCAGGAGCACCGGTCCATGCTCTACAGAGGTAAACAGGCAGTCAGCAGGCAGTAAACAGGCAGTCAGGAGCACCGGTCCATGCTGTACAGAGGTAAACAGGCAGTAAACAGGAAGTCAGGAGCACCGGTCCATGTTCTACAGAGGTAAACAGGCAGTCAGCAGGCAGTCAGCAGGCAGTCAGGAGCACCGGTCCATGCTCTACAGAGGTAAACAGGCAGTCAGCAGGCAGTAAACAGGCAGTCAGGAGCACCGGTCCATGCTCTACAGAGGTAAACAGGCAGTCAGCAGGCAGTCAGGAGCACCGGTCCATGCTGTACAGAGGTAAACAGGCAGTAAACAGGCAGTCAGCAGGCAGTCAGGAGCACCGGTCCATGCTCTACAGAGGTAAACAGGCAGTAAACAGGCAGTCAGGAGCACCGGTCCATGCTGTACAGAGGTAAACAGGCAGTAAACAGGCAGTCAGCAGGCAGTCAGGAGCACCGGTCCATGCTCTACAGAGGTAAACAGGCAGTAAACAGGCAGTCAGGAGCACCGGTCCATGCTCTACAGAGGTAAACAGGCAGTAAACAGGCAGTAAACAGGCAGTCAGTCAGGAGCACCGGTCCATGTTCTACAGAGGTAAACAGGCAGTAAACAGGCAGTAAACAGGCAGTCAGGAGCACCGATCAGTAAATGATCAGTTATTACATGTTAATACACTGATTATACTTCATACCTTTTATTTGCATCACTTCCTGTGTGCCCTTCACAATAAAAGCATTTAAATATGTCTCCTCTCTGGATATAATCTGTAAAATAATTTCTCTGGCCTTTTCTGCAACATCACACAGACTGATGAAGCTTTGTGTGTGTGTGTGTGTGTGTGTGTGTGTGTGTGTGTGTGTGTGTGTGTGTGTGTGTGTAGACTTCTACAAAGGGAAGACGGTGTTCAAACACTGGTTACCAGGTGTGTGTTACAGGAACATCACCTTCCAGCTGATCTCTGAGGCCACGGTGCTGCAGGTCGCCATGACGACACACAGCGACGTCACACACACTCCTCTACACCACCGCACAGGTGAGACACACACACACACACACACACACACACACACTGTAAACAAAAAACAACATATAGTATAAATATGTTCTTTTACAGATAATAAACAGTAAATATCTGAAGAATAAAAACATTTGTCTGCCTGCCTGTCTGTCCTCCTGTCCTCCTGTCTGTCTGTCTGTCTGTCTCTCTGTCTGTCTGTCTGTCTGTCTGTCTCAGTGCCCTACCCGCCCCTGAACGTGTCCCATAAACTCGTCCACCTGAGTCAGAGGGACCTGGGAGACGTCCTGGACGGCCGGCGAGGCGCTCGCCACGGCCGGGACGTCCCTCTGATGGAGGAGCAGGAGGAGACGGAGGAGGAGGTGCACCCTGAGGAGGACACCGGCGAGGAGGAGGAGGCGGCGGGGGCCGCCACGCGTGTTTTCTTGAGCCCTGAACGCAACCTGACAGGCGCCGCCAACCGGACGGCGGAGCCCGGCGGCGCCTGGCCCGACCCGGCCGAGCCCACGGCGCCGGCGGAGGAGGAGGAGGAGTTTGTGAACGCGGTGGTGTCGGAGTACGAGGACTCCAACGAGCCCGGCTCGGCCATGGGGCTGCCCCCCGAGGACGCCGTCCTGCCCACCACGCTGCCGCCCGTCCTGCTGGAGCTGCGCTGGCTGCCGCCGCGGCCGCCGACCAGCTACGACGGCTTCAACGTCTACGTCTACAGAGACGGTATTATAGTTCCTATTATTAAAATGTTTCTATTATTACAGAAAATAAAAACATGTTATTAACGTGTCTCCTGCTTCTTTAAAGACGTATTAATATGTAAAGATTTGTTTATTTTTTTGTCAGGAAACTCGACAGAAACGGCCACCGTGGACGAAAACACTCACGAGTTCTTCACCGAGTTAACGGAGCCGGGAACGTACCGAGTCCAGGTCACCACGCTGAGCTCGTCCGGAGACTGCGAGGCCCGAGAGAGCGCCGCCGACACGGGCTTCACCTTCTACCTCAGTGAGTTATTACACCTTAATAACAGTCTGCCTCAGTGAGTTATTACACCTTAATAACAGTCTGTCTCAGTGTGTTATTACACCTTAATAACAGTCTGCCTCAGTGAGTTATTACGCCTTAATAACAGTCTGCTTCAGTGAGTTATTACACCTTAATAACAGTCTGCCTCAGTGCGTTATTACACCTTAATAACAATCTGCCTCAGTGTGTTATTACGCCTTAATAACAGTCTGCCTCAGTGCGTTATTACACCTTAAAAACAGTCTGCCTCAGTGCGTTATTACACCTTAATAACAGTCTGCCTCAGTGTGTTATTACGCCTTAATAACAGTCTGCCTCAGTGTGTTATTACGCCTTAATAACAGTCTGCCTCAGTGTGTTATTACGCCTTAACAGTCTGCCTCAGTGTGTTATTACACCTTAATAACAGTCTTATTATGCCTTGATAACAGTCTTATTACACCTTAATAACAGTCTTATTATGCCTTAATAACAGTCTGCCTCAGTGTGTTATTACACCTTAATAACAGTCTTATTATGCCTTGATAACAGTCTTATTACACCTTAATAACAGTCTTATTATGCCTTAATAACAGTCTGCCTCAGTGTGTTATTACACCTTAATAACAGTCTTATTATGCCTTGATAACAGTCTTATTACACCTTAATAACAGTCTTATTATGCCTTAATAACAGTCTGCCTCAGTGTGTTATTACACCTTAATAACAGTCTTATTATGCCTTGATAACAGTCTTATTACACCTTAATAACAGTCTTATTATGCCTTAATAACAGTCTGCCTCAGTGTGTTATTACACCTTAATAACAGTCTTATTATGCCTTGATAACAGTCTTATTACACCTTAATAACAGTCTTATTATGCCTTAATAACAGTCTGCCTCAGTGCATTATTGGTGATGATGATAAATAATAATAATTTTATAATAACGATGATAATAATATAAATGATGGTGATGATGATAATATTAATGATGGCGGTGGCGTGTTCCAGGCGCGGGCGGCGAGCTGCTGGAGGAGCTGCGTGAGCGTCCTCAGGCCGTCAGCGTGCGTCTGCTGGACTCGAGCACGGCGGCCGTCTCCTGGGCGCCGTCCTCCGAGACGCACAACGGCAGCCTGGTGTCGGTGGCCTCCACCACCTGCCTGAGGCCCAGCGTCAGCCAGAGGATGGAGAGCACCTACTGCAGCGAGGTCAAGGGTCACACACACACACACACACACACACACACACACACACACACACACACACACACACACATTATTGATCAGCATTATAAACTCTCTGGTTCACCTCATTCTGTATCAGAGAATCAATCAACTCTGTGTCTGAGTTTAGTTCTTCATCCTGCAGACACAAGGAGTAAAAACAGACATGATCCCTGTTAATATTATTACTCTGTTGTTAAAAGGACTCGAAAGGACTCGAAACTCAAACTCTAGGACTTGGGACTTGACTTGAGACTTGACTTGAGACTTGTCGGTCTTGACTTGGGACGTGACTTGAGACTTGTCGGTCTTGAGTTAGGACTTGACTTGAGACTTGTCGGCCTTGACTTGAGACTTGACTTGAGACTTGTCGGTCTTGACTTGGGACGTGACTCGGGACTTGTCGGTCTTGACTTGGGTCTTGACTCGGGACTTGAGGGACTCGGTCCCCGTTCTGCTCTGAAGGTATTCAGTCTGTTTTTATTTTGTGGTGTAACAGGAGAACTCGACCAGTGACATCATCAGTCACCTGACGCCGGGCGCTCAGTACCGAGTCGTCGTGTTCCACACCAACGGGCCGCTGCTCAGCCCGCCGTCAGAGCCCGTCATCATCGACATCGGTGAGCCGCCGCCGCCGCCTCATTATTTATTGTTTATTATTTATTGTTTATTATTTATTGTTTATTATTTGTTATTGTTGAGTGTGCTTGAAAAAGCTCACTATATGTTATTCACCGGGCTTATTATTTAGTTTTTCTCGGTCGACTCCTCCCAGAGTTGATCGATGGACCGGCTCGGCCATGACAAGAGTGCTATCACTTTTCTAAGGGTTTCACCAAACGGTTTTCAAATTATTCGGCAAAAACACGCAAAAAAATCCTGTGAAAAAAAATGTTACCCTATAGAGAGGCTAGAGTTGTGACATCACCGCTAGAGTGCAGAGGAAGAAAAAAAAATAGTAAACTGTGCTCGAGGCCTCAGATTCCACTCTAAGAAATAATTTATAGATATAAACGTAGTTAAATGTGTCTTGTCCCTCACATTGGTGTGGTAAAGCTGTCAGAGTTCTAGTTTGATCCACCAACACCGCCCACAGCCCCATAGACCCAACACCACTTTTTTTTCTCATTTTGACTTTTTTTCTCATTTCGACTTTTTCTGCCATTTTGACTTTTTGTTCTCATTTTGACTTTTTTTTGTGACTTCGATTTATTTTTTTGTCATTTTGACTTTTTCGTGACTTCGGCTTTTTTTCTCATTTTGACTTTTTTTTCCTCATTTTGACTTTTTTCCTCATTTTGACTTTTTTTCTTATTTTGACTTTTTTTCGTGACTTCAACTTTTTTTTCGTGACTTCAACTTTTTTTCGTGATTGACTTTTTTTTCTTATTTTGACTTTTTTTCTCATCTTGACGTCTTTTTCTCATTGTGCCTTTTTTCTCATTTTGACTTTTTTTTCGTGACTATTTTTTTCTCATTTTTACTTTTTTTTCTCATTCTTAATAACAGTTTCAAACAGACTTTGACATTTTTCCTCATTTTTACTTTTTTTCTCATTTTGACAATTTTTGTCTCTCGTTATTTTGACTTTTTTCTTGTGACAATTTAATCATTTTTTCTTCATAAAACACATATGTAGACGTTCAGGAAGAACTGAGGATGCTCGAAGTGAAGTCGGTTCACTGATAGGAGCTGCGGTTTGGACTAAAATAATAATAATATACTGTAAACTACTCGGCAAGGTCAATAATGTATGAATGAGAGTCAACACACTTTATTTATTTAGATAATTTCTAGTTAATGAATATTATCAGTATTTTTAAATCATTTATCTGTATAATAACTTACAGTTGTTTACGATGAGTTGTTGCTTATATGACTTTCTACAGAAATACGTAGAGGAAAGTTTTATTATTCTGAGGTTACATAAAAGATATTTACCTGTGTGTGTGTGTGTGCGTGCGTGTGTGTGTGTGTGTGTGTGTGTGTGTGCGTGTGTGCGTGTGTGTGTGTGTGTGTGCGTGTGTGTGTGTGTGTGTGTGTGTGTGTGTGTGTGTAGAGCCCACCGGTGTGTTGGAGCTGTCCGTGTACCCTCTGAGTCCGACGGCGGTGATCCTGAGCTGGCAGCGTCCGTACCACGTCTCCTTCAGGAAGTACGTCCTGCAGACGTTCTTCTTCAACCCCGTCACCCTCGCCTCCGACTGGACCACCTACTACGAGATTGCCGCCACCGCCTCCGTCATCGCCTCCGTGGTACACACACACACACACACACACACACACACACACACACACACACAGAATCATTACAACTTTTTACTTTTCATCGAATGGTAGTTTTTTTTTGTAAATTAAATATAAATTAGGAAATCCATCCATATACATTTTCCTCCGGCCGGATGACGGCGGCAGCAGGATAAGCAGGGCATGCAACTGTCCAACTGTCCATCTGTCCATCCGTCTAACTTTTCAACTGTCCATCTGTCCAATAGTTCAACTGTTCAACTGTCCATCTGTCTAACTGTCCAACTGTTCAACTGTCCATCTGTTCAACTGTTCAACTGTCCATCTGTCCAACTGTTCAACTGTCCATCTGTCTAACTGTCCATCTGTTCAACTGTTCAACTGTCCATCTGTCTAACTGTCCATCTGTTCAACTGTTCAACTGTCCATCTGTCCAATAGTTCAACTGTTCAACTGTCCATCTGTCTAACTGTCCATCTGTCTAACTGTCCATCTGTTCAACTATTCAACTGTCCATCTGTCCATCTGTTCAACTGTTCAACTGTCCATCTGTCCAACTTTTCAACTGTCCATCTGTACATCCGTCCAACTTTTCAACTGTCCAACTGTTCAACTGTCCATCTGTCTAACTGTCCAACTGTTCAACTGTCCAACTGTTCAATTGTCCATCTGTCCAACTGTTCAACTGTCCAACTGTTCAACTGTCCATCTGTCCATCCGTCCAACTGTTCAACTGTCCATCTGTCCAACTGTCCATCCGTCCAACTTTTCAACTGTCCATCCGTCCAACTTTCCAACTTTCCAACTGTCCAACTGTTCAACTGTCCAACTGTCCAACAGTTCATCTGTCCAACTGTTCAACTGTTCAACTGTCCAACTGTTCAACTGTCCATCCGTCCAACTGTCCAACTGTTCAACTGTCCAACTGTCCAACAGTTCATCTGTCCAACTGTTCAACTGTTCAACTGTCCAACTGTTCAACTGTCCATCCGTCCAACTGTTCAGCTGTCCATCTGTCCAACTGTCCATTTGTTTAACTGTCCAACTGTCCCTCTCCCTGTAATATATAATTGTTGACATTAGTTTGTGTGGATCAGTCGAGTGTTTCAGAGACTTCCTGTTTCTGTTTTCAGAGAGTGACCGATCTGCTGCCGGCCTGGTATTATAATTTCCGTGTTTCCATGGTGACGTGGGGCGACCCGCCGCTCAGCTGCTGCGACAGCTCCACGGTCAGCTTCATCACAGGTACGGACTCGTTTTCTGTTTTTACTCTCCTCTTTACTGACATGGCCACTTTATGCTGATAACAGTCAGACCGTCTAAAGGGGGGCCGATCTGACCGTCTAAAGGGGGGCCGATCTGACCATCTAAAGGGTGGCGATCTGACCTTCTAAAGGGGGGCCGATCTGACCGTCTAAAGGGGGGCCGATCTGACCGTCTAAAGGGGGGCGATCTGACCTTCTAAAGGGGGGCCGATCTGACCGTCTAAAGGGGGGCGATCTGACCTTCTAAAGGGGGGGCGATCTGACCGTCTAAAGGGGGGCGATCTGACCTTCTAAAGGGGGGGCGATCTGACCGTCTAAAGGGGGGCGATCTGACCTTCTAAAGGGGGGCCGATCTGACCGTCTAAAGGGGGGCCGATCTGATCATCTTAAGGGGGGCAAGGCAATGACCACACGTCACGTGACTCAGCACCACAAGTGACAAAATGTCTTTGTTTATCTGTTTCTTTATTTTGTTAATATTTATTATTTTCAAGACGGAACACAAAGCGAGGGCGACAATGGGCATCGAAAATTATTTTTGTTTTTTTGTTTTTTTTCTCCCTCGAGGGTGAGTGGCGGTGCCCCTCCAGCAGATGGCGCTCTAGGCAACCGCCTATGTAGCCTATACATAGAGCCGGCCCTGTCCTGGGGTCCTAAATAGTCTGTGAGCTGCATAAATGGGGTCTGAGTGTAAAGTTGAGACTCTTGTGGATCCAATGAGCCCACTGTTCTTCATGTTGATGATGTTAGTGAGGGAAACTTGAGCTCAGAGTATAAAATGAACTGCTGTGACCTCCAACTAGAGACCTGGAGCATCCAGACTAGAGACCTGGAGCATTCAGACTAGAGACCTGGAGCATTCAGACTAGAGACCTGGAGCATCCAGACTAGAGACCTGGAGCATTCAGAGACTAGAGACCTGGAGTATTCAGACTAGAGACCTGGAGCATTAGACTAGAGACCTGGAGCATTCAGACTAGAGACCTGGAGCATTCAGACTAAAGACCTGGAGCATTCAGACTAGAGACCTGGAGCATTCAGACTAGAGACCTGGAGTATTCAGAGGATGGATGGCTGACACACTAGATTCACAATAAGCAGCAACACAACACAAGAGCTGACACACAATCACACTAAATACACAAATCTACTAAATTTCAAAAGTTTCTGAAACCAAATCACAGCATGTACATTTTAAACATTTTTATCTGTTTTTAGGAAAAAAAAAATACTTCAACAACTTATGAGACATTATTTATTCATTGGGATTCAAATACTGATCATAATGTTCTAAACCCATGAACACTTTTAAATTCAATGTTACAGATTATTAATATAACTCTCAGTGCTGAGCTGCAGCTCAGATTAATCTTCAGCTTCCAGCTTTCAGATGTTGTTCACCACTTCTATGAGACATCTGCTGTTGACCTGCTGTCTCCCCCTAAAACAGACAAACGTGGTTCTCTGTGGCTCTCTGAGGGTTAACTGAGGATTCATTTTAATGACGATAAAAAGTTGAAAGTTAGAGAGCAGCTCCTCGTCCTCCCCCTCCTCTCCCTGCTCTCTCTCTCTGCAGACACTTCCTGTTCCTTCCCCTTCAGCTCTAACGTTTGAGGATGTGGGTTTAACCGACACGTGGTGATGTGCCGCGCTGACAGGCTCCACTTCCTGCACACGTTGTTCAGATCAGAGCTCAGACCAGTTTCATTTATCAGGAAGTCAGACACAGACGGGTTTCGTCTCTGAGAGGTGAAATGGCGCAGAAAGGAGTTCAGCTGGACCGGGAGAGCTTCTCTTGTTCGATCTGTCTGGATCTACTGAAGGATCCGGTGAGTCTTTCCTGTGGACACAACTACTGCATGAAGTGTATTAACAGCCACTGGGATGGAGAGGATCAGAAACCGGCCTACAGCTGCCCTCAGTGCAGGAAGATCTTCAAACCGAGGCCCAACCTGAAGAAAAACACCATGTTAGCAGAATTAGTGGAGCAGCTTAAGAAGACTGGACTCCAAGCTGCTCCTGCTGACCACTGCTATGCTGGACCTGGAGATGTGGCCTGTGATTTCTGCAGCGGGAGAAAACTGAAAGCCTTCAAGTCCTGTCTGCAGTGTCAGGCCTCATACTGTGAGCGACACCTCCAGTCTCATTATGATGTGGCTCCATTGAAGAAACACAAGCTGGTGGAGCCCTCCGAGAAGCTGCTGGAGAACATCTGCTCTCAGCACGATGAGGTGATGAAGATGTTCTGCCGGACCGATCGGCAGTCTATCTGTTATCTCTGCTCTGTGGAATAACATAAAGGCCACGACACGGTCTCAGCTGCAGCAGAAAGGAGCGAGAGGCAGAAAGAGCTGGAGGTGAGTCGACTCAACATCCAGCAGAGAATCCAGGACAGAGAGAAAGATGTGAAGCTGCTTCAACAGGAGCTGGAGGCCATCAATCTCTCTGCTAATAAAGCAGTGAAGGACAGTGAGAAGATGTTCACTGAGCTGATCCGTCTCATGCAGAAAAGAAGCTCTGAGGTGAAGCGGCAGGTCAGATCCCAGCAGGAAACTGAAGTGAGTGGAGTCAAAGAGGTGGAGGAGAAGCTACAGCAGGAGATCAGAGAGCTGAAGAGGAAAGACGCTGAACTGAAGAAGCTCTCAAACACAGAGGACCACAACCAGTTTCTCCACAGCTACCCCTCACTGTCAGCACTCAGCCCGTCTACATCCAGCATCCAGATCCGTCCTCGCCGCCGTTTTGACCACGTGACAGCGGCCGTGTCACGAGTCAGAGACGAACTGCAGGACGTCCTGAGAGACAAATGGACAGACGTCTCACTGACTGAAGTGGATGTTTTACTGCCGGCAGCAGAGCCAAAGACCAGAGCTGAGTTCTTACAGTATTCACGAGAAATCACTCTGGATCCAAATACAGTAAACAGAGAGCTGTTATTATCTGAAGGGAACAGGGAAGTTACATTAACGAGTCAACAACAGTCTTATTCTGATCATCCAGACAGATTCACTGGATGGTTGCAGGTTCTGAGTAGAGAGAGTCTGACTGGACGTTGTTACTGGGAGGTGGAGAGGAGCGGAGCAGTTTCTGTAGCAGTCTCATACAAGAACATCCGCAGAGCAGGGGAGTCAGGTGACTGTAGGTTTGGATATAATGACAAATCATGGTCGTTAGATTGTAACTATATCTGTAACAGTTATATCTTTTGGTACAAAAACGTCCCAACTCTCGTCTCAGGTCCTCGGTCCTCCAGAGTGGGAGTGTACCTGGATCACAGAGCAGGTATTCTGTCCTTCTACAGCGTCTCTGAAACCATGACCCTCCTCCACAGAGTCCAGACCACGTTCACTCAGCCGCTCCACGCTGGAGTTTGTCTTCGTGTTCTTGGGTTTGGAGACTCTGCTGAGTTCTGTAAACTCAAATAATGAGACGTGATGTAAAGAGCAGCAGGTTAAACTGTGAGTCTCCTTGTTTGTTGATATTATGGGATGTACTCAATTGTGTAATTTCTTTGGGTTGGCACTGCTTCCTGTTTCTGCTCTCACCGCTTATCATGTTTCTGATGATGTACTTCTGCTTTTTACTGCAGTAAAATATTCACTTGTAATGTAGTTTTACACTGTTGTATTTCTACTTTTGCTTCAATAAAACCTTTACTTGTAATAAAGTATAACACTGTCCTAGTTTTTCTTTTTCTTCACTTCACAAGTTTAAATTTACTTGTTAAATTAATTCCAGTATTTCTTTATTAATTAAATATTATTAATACTTTGTCTGTTTTATTGCCATGTGGGTTTTAACTGACAAGGATAATAATAAACATATAAAGAAAACAAATAGAAAGAAACATTAAATAACATAAAAAATAAATATTTAAATCAAAATATGAAATATATCATAAAAATATTATTTTAAAAAAATATAATGGTTTTGAAATAAGGACTGTAAAGTTTTTTGCAAGAAAAAGAAGCAAACATTTTAAAGTGGGAATGTGAAAATATATTAAATATATAATATGTAATATATAATTTATAATGTATAATGATAATGTGTTTTTTATAATATATAGTATGTAATATATATAGAATACAATATATTCAATATATATATAATATATAATACATGTTCATTTGTGGTTTCTTGGCTGGAAGTTGAATTTGATCATTAAAATAACTTCATAAGAAACTTTTGCATTAGTTTCAAACTGACACATTTAATGAAATCATGATAAATAATATTTTCTGGAGTGTGAACGTTAAACGTCACATGTTTTTTTCCCGTCAGCTCCCGAGGCTCCTCACATCTCCTCGGTGGATTACTCCCACGGCGTCCTGTACGTTCGCTGGACGTACGGCGAGCTCTTCATCGACCTGTCGCACTCCAGGATGCTGCACTGGCAGGTGGTCGCCGTCGGGAAGAAAGGACCCGAGAGGAGCTACTCCATCGACGTGAGTCCACACCAACACACATAACATACACTAAATATCTGCATTTATAGATGTATAGATACAAACACTACAGGCCAAAAGTTTGGAAGCAACTTCAATTTTCTGTTCACAGTGGCTTTTTTTAAAAACAGTATTAGTGGGGCGGTATAACTAACCTATTGTTAATTTTGTGATAAAAGCACCAAATGATATAGCTTAATTCCAATGGGAGAGGAATTTAACCAACTGCTGGTAGCCATTTTAAAAAATAGCATCACAAATTCAGACCCTGGTTGCCATGGCAGCCATTTTTTAAAATGGCTGCCATGGCAACCCCGGCAACCCCGGTTGGCAACTGGGGTCTGTATTTGTGATGGCCCAATATTCAGTTTTGTTCCCAATATAATTATCAACACATCTGCCAAATTTGGTGCTTTTATCAAACAATGAACGATTGTTATGATATATTGAGCTCTGCTGCCTCACTTTATGGATTCTTTGGATTTCTGGTTGTGTTTGGTTCCATTGAATTGAACCATTTTCCTCCATTGACCTTCAGGTAAACATTGATGTTACCAGACCATTGCTGAATAAATGTTATCAAAAGAAAAGAAGTTTTAGGGTTGAGGAGATTTGGAAGAGTCACAACTTCAGTGCAAAAGTAAAAAAACAAATCACAGCTTGCATTATTCACTTTATCTCTTTGTCTTTTGAGAGTTTGGATCCAAAAATCCCAATAAATCTCAACTGTGTTCATATCTCTGACAAACTACCACAGAAATAGCTAAAAAAGTTCTGATTTATACATTAAGGAAAGAAGGAAACACAAAGTCTAAGCAATAAAAACCCAAAGACCTGGTAGTTATAGTAAATAGTGTTCTAATAAGTGACTCTTTATATGATAATCATGTTTAATCATGTTGCAAAGTATAGCAATGACACTATGATCTTTTTTTGTACAAATTTGATGTTGCTTCCAAACTTTTGGCCTGTAGTACATATATATATATATATATATATATATATATATATATGTGTGTGTGTATGCATTAGGGATGCAACTAACGATTATTATGGATTAATCTGTCGATTATTTTAATTACAACAATTAGTTGTTCAAGTTAGTCATTAAAATGTATAAAAATATTAATGAGTGTTTCCCAAACCACAAGATGACGTCCTCAAATCTCTTGTTTTGTCCACAAACCAAAGAGATATTCAGTTTATTGTCATAAAGGAACAAAGAAACCAGAAATATTCACATTGAAGAATATATATATATATATATATATATATATATATATATGTAATTAAAGTAAAAAAAACTATACATATACATATATATATATATATATATATATATATATATATATATATATATATATATATGTATATGTATAGTTTTTTTTACTTTAATACACTTATACACTTAAACTCACATTAAAGGCCTTGATGTTTGACATTTAATACACATAGCAATCTGCTGTCAATAAATAGATCAGCACCCTCTCCATCACACAGTAGAAAGACAGCGGAGCAGCTTCTCTCACAGGCTGCTCCAGCTCCGCTGTCATAGGGACAGATATAAAAAATCTTTCCTGCCACGTGCCATCACACTGTACAATAACAAATAATAGTCTGGTTCATTACATACTGTCTATGCACTTTATGTGTTTTTATGCACACTGTTCATTGCACCTTATTTGTTTCATAGCACCAACATTTTTATACTGTATATTCATATTTATTCTGCACTGGAATTCTATTCTACTCCTTCTTTAGACACTTTATATTTTATTGTATTTTTATATTTTATTGCTTGAAGTATGCCTAGGTTGTTCTTTTTACTTAATTGTGTTGTTATTGTCTCTGTGTGTAATGCTGCTGCTACACTGTAATTTCCCAGCTTGGGATAAATAAAGTCTATCTATCTATCTATCTATCTGTCTATCTAGATTACTATTTATCTATATGTATCTATATGTATTTGTGTGTGTGTGTGTGTGTGTGTGTGTGTGTGTGGTCAGGTGACTCGTAACGTGATGCGGGCGAGCCTCCCTCTGCCTCCCGGAGACATCTACAACCTGACGGTGACGGCGTGCACCGAGAGGAGCAGAAACACCTCAGTACCAAACATCATCAAACTGGGTACACACACACACACACACACACACACACACACACACTTTCTGGTTGATGTCTGAGCAGAAATTATTTACATTTTAATGAATTTGCTTATTAACACAAATTGTTGGAACATTATAGACTTTATTATAGTTTGGTATTTATAATAATTATAATAATAATAATACATTTTATTTGTAAAGCACTTTTCATTGTTAAAAGTAATCCCAAGGTGCTCCAGAGTACAATAAGATTAAAAACAGGTTGAAGAGCAGTTTTGCTGGTTTTGGCTGGTTTTGGCGGGTTTTGGCGATGTTCCGGAGGTGGTAGAGATGTTTAATGTGGATGTCTGGAGTGAGGTGAGTCTTCCACCCAGCTTGGTGACTGGAGATGACAGGTTGGAGAAGGTTTTTTGCATCCACGTCTTTATCTCCTCAAGGCATGAAGATGATGGACCAGTCTTTATATAAAGTTGTGTGTCGTCAGCGTAGCGGTGGATAATATTCCACGCTGGTTGATGATGCGGCCAAGAGGAAGAGTGTAGAGAGTGAACAGGGCGGGGCCAAGAACCGACCCTAGTACACTGTAAAAAATGTCTCTAGATTTTAAGGTGAACTGTTAAACCATGACAGTAAAAGACGTAAAATGATAAATGATTTAATTCAGTTTCAGTAACAATGAAACACTGTAAATGTTTATATCAGACAAAACAGGATTTTTTTTACATTTTTATTTAAAAAAAATGCATTACTCTAATGTAAAATACTTTTTCTCACCATATCTCTAACAGAAATATACTGTAGTATTTATTGGTAAAATCCTTAATATATTCAGCATTTTCTTGTCAATTATATGGCAGAACAGTGTTTCTTTTGATGAAATAATGTTTTATTTTTTACGGTAAAATATGGAATAAAATGTCAATCTTAAACGTGAAATCAACAGTGTTAAAATCATTTTACTGTAATATTAGAAAAAGTTGCACCGTATTTATTATGGTAAAGTTCTGGCAACCACAGCTGCTGGTTTTTACCATAAAAACAACAGTTTTTTTACAGTGTAAATTATCATGAGCGAAGGCTTTTCATCTGTTCCCCTTTTTCTTGAAATTGGAAACATATTTCTTTTTAACCTTAAAATTTGGACGTCAACAGTGAAGCTTTGAGCGTTTCTGTGGAGTGGTCCCACCAGGGTCCATTGATAACGTTTCAGATTTTAAGCTGCAGCAGCAGGAATCATTTCTGCAGCCGTCACAGTCTATTTTTCACCACGAAGGCGAATATGAAACTTCATTTTTTTTCCCCCACTTCCTCTTCTGGGCGTGCGGCTGTTCCAGTCGTCAGTGTTTGTGAGTGTTGCCGTCCTGTAAACTGTCTTTTCACGCCTGTGTGCTGCAGAGCCGGCCGCCCCGAGGTCTCTGTACGCCGTCAACGCCACCCACTCAGCCGTCACTCTGCTGTGGACCGAGGAGGGAGTGGTGGACTACTACCAGGTCCTCTGTAAGGCCAACAGACCCGGCAAGGAGCTCAAGGTAACGCACACCTCACACTCACTCATACCACTAAATACATGGAGAAATTATTAGAACCCTGTTTTCTTAATTTTAATGTCTGGTTCAACTAAAGGTTCATTTGTTTGGACAAATATAATGATAACAACAAAAATATCTGATGAGAGTTTAATTTAAGAGCTGATATCTAGACATTTAACATGGTTTTACTGATAAATGATTTTGGTTATTGTCAAGAATGTTTCCATGACTGTAGATGTAAAAATGACTAAAAAAAGGACACAAAATTATCGAAATAGAAACAAATTGGCCAAAAATAGATTTAAAAATGACCGAAAAAGACACAAATTGACCAAAAAAAAAAGAAAAAATGACCAAAAAGAAACAAAATGACAAAAATTGCTGTAAAAATAACCGAAAAAATGAACAAAAAAAGATGGAAAAATTACCAAAAGACACACAAATTGACCAAAAATAAATGTAAAAATTACAGAAAAAAACACAAATCGGACATTTAATGAGCAGGTAAATAAACGTTAATGTTTTTATTTGTTTGACTCCAAATTGTAAATAGAAACGTTTGTTTCTACTTTGATGATTTTTCATTCACTGTCAAACTCGACCACTTCCTGCTGGTTTTTCACATTAAAAGCCTTGGTGATTCACATATAAAGCCTTAGTGTTTCACATTAAAACCCTTGTAGTTTCACATTAAAAGGCTTGGTGTTTCACATTAAAAGCCTTGGTTTTTCACATTAAAGCCTTGGTGTTTCACATTAAAAGCCTTGGAGTTTCACATTAAAAGCCTAAGAGTTTCACATTAAAAGCATTGGTTTTTCACATTAAAAGCCTTGGTGATTCAAATTAAAAGCCTTGGTGTTTAACATTAAAAACCTTGGTTTTCACATTAAAAGCCTTTGTGTTTCACACTAGAAGCATTGGTGTTTCACATTAAAAGCCTTGGAGTTTCACATTAAAAGCCTTGGTGTTTTATGTTATAATATATAATAATACAATGAATAAAAAAGCAAATTAAAAATAAATGTATGTAACATTTTGTCAATCAATTAATTAATTAATTAATTAATTAATTGCTACATTTATTTATAATAATATTTCCATTATATTAAATTAAATATTCATTTATTTATTGATCAGTTTATTTCAATTTGTTTTGTTTGTTTTGTTTTGTTTTTTCTGGTGGACGGGAGATTCCAAAATAAGTCGTTTAAATGATAAAGAAGAAGTTTCAGAGTAAGAGTTGTTGTTGTGGATGTTGTTAACCTCGGCTGTGTGTTTCAGGCTCGTGAGCCTCAGACGGCGAGCTCTCACGTGGTCACCGTGTCCGGTCTGGCGCCGGCGTCCTCCTACAACTGCACCGTGACGAGCTTCAGCTACAGCACGCCGAGCAAACCGGCCCACATCACCATCAGCACCGCCGGTACAGTGCTACACCTCAGTGTTAAAGCCTTCACATTAAAAGCCCTGGAGTTTCACTTTAAAAGCCTTGGAGTTTCACATTAAAAGCCTTGGTGATTCACATTAAAAGCCTTGGAGTTTCACATTAAAAGCCTTGGTGTTTAACATTAAAAGCCTTGGAGTTTCACTTTAAAAGCCTTGGAGTTTCACATTAAACGCCTTAGTGATTCACATTAAAAGCCTTGGAGTTTCACATTAAAAGCCTTGGTGTTTAACATTAAAAGCCTTGGAGTTTCACATTAAAAGCCTTGGTGTTTAACATTAAAAGCCTTAGTGTTTCACATTAAAAAGTCTTGGAATTTCCCTTTAAAAGCCTTAGTGATTCACATTAAAAAGCCTTGGAATTTCACATTAAAAGCCTTAGTGATTCACATTTAAAGCCTTCGTGTTTCACATTAAAAGCCTTAGTATTTCACATTTAAAGCCTTGGCTTTTCACATTAAAAGCCTTTAAGTTTCACATTTAAAGCCTTGGAGTTTCACATTAAAAGCCGTGGATTTTCACACTAAAAGCCTCAGTGATTCACATTTAAAGCTTTGGAATTTCACATTAAAAGCCTTGGTGTTTCATAATAAAAGCCTTGGTGTTTCATATTAAAAGCCTTGGAGTTTCACATTAAAAGCCTCATGTTTAACGTTAAAAACCTTCGAGTTTCACATTAAAAGCCTTAGTGATTCACATTAAAAGCCTTAGTGTTTCACATTAAAAGCCTTGGAGTTTCACATTAAAAGCCTTGGTGTTTAACATTAAAAGCCTTAGTGATTCACAATAAAAGCCTTAGTGTTTCACATTAAAAGCCTTGGAGTTTCACATTAAAAGCCTTGGTGTTTAACATTAAAAGCCTCAGAGTTTCACATTAAAAGCCTTAGTGTTTCACATTAAAAGCCTTGGAGTTTCACATTAAAAGCCTAGGTTTTTCACATTAAAAGCTGTGGATTTTCACATTAAAAGCCTGATGTTTGTGCTGTTGCAGCTAAGGAGATGAACCCGAGCGTAGCGGCTATCTCGGCGCTAGCTGTTCTCAGCCTGCTGCTCATCAGTCTGCTGGTCCTCTTCCTGCTCGTCCTCCGCAAGAAACACCTGCAGATGACCAGGTATTATTATTATTATTATTATTGTTATTATTATTATTATTATTATTATTATTATATTATAACTATTATTGTTATTATTATTATTATTGTGATTTTTTGTCATTGTTTGCTTGTCCTTCATTCTTATTCAAAGAAATGTAAAATAAAATAATACATAAATAAATATGTATTGGGAAATAAATCAGGCAAAGGGAGAAAAATACATGAATAAATGTAAAAAAAAAAACAAAAAAAAAACCCACAAATAATGTTTTAATTATTTTGTATTTATTCATTTAAAAATGGAAAAAATATAAATTCATAATTATTTCAATATTAATTATTGGTATATTTAATGATTTATTTACATGCATGTCTATGTATTCATGTTTTATTTTGGCGGGCTACGTCCTCTGTTTCCTGTCCGTCTCCACTTTTAACCATCGAATACATCAAATTTCTCCTTTTGTCATCAAATTCCAACAAAACAAACAAAACCTTACAGTGCATTTGCAGATGTGGCGAACCTCAGGGCTCTGCTCTGGGTCCTGCTCTTTTCTCTATTCATGCTTTTCTTAAATTAGTCAATAAAATATAGAAATATTATCATATGTATGTAGACGATAAGCAGTCAGAAACGTAGAGTGTTGACTGTGTTCGGTGGTCGTTGTTGTCTGATGTCTTCAAATATAGTTTTGAGGAAATATTTTTACGATTGTCAACAAATACCATCAAAAGACCAAAACCTCAGATATATTTGCAGATGTGGCGTTCCTCAGGGCTCTGCTCCGGGTCCTGCTCTTTTTTTAATTTGTTTTCTTAAATTTGTTGATAGAATATAGAAATATTATCATATTTATGTAGATGATAAGCATTCATATCTCCCCGTCAATATCAGTGAAACTTGTTGCTTTCAAGTATTAATTTGATGAAATGTCGAGTGTCGACTGTGTTCGGTGATAGTTGTTGTCTGATGCCTTCAAATATAGATTTGAGGAAATATTGTTATGATTGTCAATAAAATCCATGAAAAGACCAAAACCTCTAATATATTTGTAGTCATGACGTACCTCAGGGCTCTGATCTGGGTACTGTTATTTTCTTTATTTATGCTTTTCTCAAATTTGTCGATGAAAAGTAGAACTATTATCATATTTATGTAGACAATAAGCAGTCATATCTCCCCGTCACCATTAATGATAATATAGATTTGAGGGGAAAAAAGAAAATAAGTTGGATATTTTGCTATGTAAAAATAATAATAATAAACATTTAAGATTATTGTCTTTGGGTCAAATTAAAAAAATAAATGAGTTAATAAAGTTCAGCTGGTGCTGATAAGCTGAGATCATGTTTTCAGTTATTTTCACACTGGAACATCACGGCTCACTTCCTGTTTTCACTGATCAGTCATCAGAGTTTTGTCACTTCCTCCTTTCTGTTTCAGGGAGTGCGGCGCCGAGACTTTCGTCAACTTCGCCTCGTTTGAGCGGGACGGGAAGCTGCCGTACAACTGGTAGGACCCTCCTCCGTCCAGCAGGCACTGAAAGCTTTCAGGTCCAACACGTAGACTTCAGACCGCTGAGGGGCTTTAGACAGCGAGAGGCCACGATGATGATGATGATGAGCTTCGTCCAGCTGAAATGGGGTGTTTGTGGATGAAAGCTCAGGATTTCCCTTAATCTCAGATTAAAGGGACAAATGTTGTTTTCGCAGTAAAGTTGTGTCCAATTCCACAAAACAAGAAAAGACGTTTATTCTGTAAAACGAGAATCTTTTAACCCTCCGAACCCAAAAAACCATTTTACTCACTGTGGCCTCGTTTTTCACTCCCAAATATAAAATATATACATTTATATGAATCTATAAGAATCTATGAATCTATATAATCTATTTGAATCTATATATAAATATAGGAATCTATACTAATCTATAGGAATCTATACTAATCTATAGGAATCTATACTAATCTATAGGAATTTATACAAATATATAGGAATCTACAAATCTATATACATCTACGAATCGATATCTGTTTATGCAAATCTATAGGTATCTAAAAGAATCTATATGAATATATAGGAATCTATGCGAATATGTATCAATATACAAATCTATAGGAATCTATACGATTATATACAAATCTATTTGAAATCTATAAGAATCTATAGGAATCTATAGGAATCTATATAATGTATATGAGTCTTTGTGCAGAATAACACAGTTATAATGACATAAATCATAAAAAAAGAAAGGAAAAGGAATAAAGAGTACAACTTAAATTTCTTTGATAATTTATTTTACAAAAATGCAAATTAAATATAATATATATATATATATATATATATATGTAAGTGGCCAACAGATAAACACAGTGAAGTATCTGCATGTTTCCAGCGGTCTTGTCCTCTCCTCTCTGCTCTGTGTAAACAGCCTGCAGGAGAAACTGTCAATTATTAATCACACATTTTGATGAAATACGACGATTCGATCATCACAGACGATTCGTTCATCACAGACGATTCGTTCATCACAGACGATTCATTCAAAGATGATCAGAAATGTGAAATGTAGAACTAATAATAATGATAATAATGATAATAATGATAATAATAATAGAGTATGTGGTGTATTGAGAGGGTTCCGAGGGTTAAAGATCCCTGATGGATCAGGTCGATGATCAATGAGTGATTAATATAACAGCTGAAAGACGGTCAGTGAAGGCAGATCTGTGGCTTCCACCTGCTGTTGTATTTGACCATCATGTCCATCAGAGTGTGTTCTCGCCGTGACGTCATCGTGCTGCTGGAGCTTTGTGCATGTCAGCAGATGTTACAGCAGCTGGAGGAGCAGGGAGGAGTAGAGGAGGAGCAGGGAGGAGCAGGGAGGAGCAGAGGAGGAGCAGGGAGGAGCAGGACGCCTCCGCTGACCCACAAACACCTAAAAAAACCAACCAAATATCACTTTATTTTCATGCAGCAGCACAAGAAACCAGCCACGCTGTAAAATAAATGTGAAAGAGGAAGAGAAAAGAGGAAACAACTGGAAGATTATTTCTATAAAAATACAGATCATTACAGTAAATATCTATATTTAAAAACATATCTGTAGAATGACTTGAATAACTTATCATGATATGTAAAGTTTCACTGTCAGAAAACAGAAAGTTCCCTTTATTTAACATTCAGTTACATGATTATTTATTGTATTTTTACACAGAATTTACTGTAATTTAACATTAAAGACCATTAAACTATTAATTAATACTATTTTTAAAAAATCTATATTGTCCCATTATATTAATTTACAGATTTCTACTTTATTTGATGGTTAATATTTGTTACAAAACAAAACAAACAAAAACATAATGAACTTGTTTAGTGGCATTAGGGCATTAAAAGCCTTCGAGTTTCACATTAAAAGCCTTAGTGTTTCACATTAAAAGCCTTAGAGTTTCAATTTAAAAGCCTTGGTGTTTCACATTAAAAGCCTCAGTGTTTCACAATAAAAGCCTTAGTGTTTCACATTAAAAGCCTTAGAGTTTCAATTTAAAAGCCTTGGAGTTTCACATTAAAAGCCTTGGAGTTTCACATTTGGTATTTCACATTTAAAGCCTTAGAGTTTCACATTAAAAGCCTTAGTGTTTCACATGAAAAGCCTTAGAGTTTTACTTTAAAAGCCTTACAGTTTCACATTAAAAGCCTTGGTGTTTCACAATAAAAGCCTTGGTGTTTCACATTAAAAGCCTGGAGACTTTCCACTAATATAAAGTTTCAGTTTTTAATCAGAAATAAGTTGAAATGAGCTTCACGTTCAAGTTCTAAAATCAATATCAGTGTGAAAATGTGTGAAAATGAATATTTAAATCTAGAAAATTCATACCAGAAACAACAGAAACAAACAAAAACAAACAGAAACAAACAAAAACAACAGAAACAAACTGAAACAAACAGAAACAAACAGAAACAAGCGATGTGAGTGGGTCAGTGTTTGTTGTCAGCGGGGTCGCGTCCCGAGCTTCACGCCTGTGAAACGGATCATCAGGTTCATTAAAGTGACCGGCTCTCGGTCTGGGACGTCACCACCGAGTGACAACATGTCGACTGTTTATTCGTGACGAGGGTCCTGGCTGAGTGTTGCATTGTGGGCCGGGCCGGGAGGACGCAGTGATGTCACGCACTCGGGGGGGCTGGAGGTTGTTCAGGGAGACAGAGCGGCCATTGACGTCCGTCCGGCAGCAGACAGACTCCTGTTGTCCTCCGCAGAGACAACGGGACGCTTTCTGAGCCGGCGGCTGCATGATGCATTAACTCTGTGTTCAGCACTAATGTGAAGCCTCTGTACTAATGGAGCACCATGTTCTGTCCCCAACCTATCGCCCCCTGGTGTCTGTTTTTATTTATTTTTACTTGTGTGTGTGTTTTTATTTTTACTTTTCTTATTTGAACCCCCTTCAGGCGAAGAAGCCTCTTTGCCTTCCTTACCCTACTGCCATCCTGCCTTTGGACTGACTATCTTTTGGCTTTTTATATTAATCCTTGGTAAGTAAGCACTTGCTGGCCAAAAAACACTTCACTTCAGGGGCATGTCTTAGCAGAGCCACAGGCCGCAGTATTGACCAGAGACATTGTTTAAAATGAGCCGCCAGATCATCTCTGGATCCAGAACTAAAACACAAGTCTGGTGATATTCTGTGTTTCTCCTTTTGTCATCAAATTCCAACAAAACAAACAAAAGCTCCGATATATATGCAGCTGTGGTGTTCCTCAGGGCTCTGCTCTGGGTCCCGTTCTTTTCTCTATTCATGCTTTACTTAAATTAGTTGACAAAATATATAAATATTATCATATTTATGTAGACGATAAGCAGTCAGAAACGTTGAGTGTTGACTGTGTTCGGTGATAGTTGTTGTCTGATGTCTTCAAATATAGATTTGAGGAAATAAATAAATATGAAATATTTTTCGTTTGTCAACAAAATCCATTAAAAGGACAAAACCTCCAATATATTTGCAGATGCGGCATACCTCAGGGCTCTGCTCTGGGTCCCGTTGTTTTCTCTATTCATGCTTTACTTAAATTAGTTGACAAAATATAGAAATATTATCATATTTTATAGATTATAAGCAGTCATATCTCCCCGTCAAAATCAGTGAAACTCGTTGCCTTCAAATATGAATTTGAAGAAACATCGTGTTGATATTTGATTTTTTTATGATTGTCAACAAATCCTGTGAACAGATTAAAACCTTACAGTGCATTTGCAGATGTGGCATACCTCAGGGATCTGCTCTGGGTCCTGCTCTTTTCTCTATTCATGCTTTACTTAAATTAGTTGACAAAATATAGAAATATTATCATATTTTATAGATTATAAGCAGTCATATCTCCCCGTCGAAATCAGTGAAATTTGTTGCCTTCAAATATGAATTTGAAGAAACATCGTGTTGATATTTGATATTTTTATGATTGTCAACAAATCCTGTGAACAGAGTAAAACCTTACAGTGCATTTGCAAATGGGGTGTGCCTCAGGGATCTGCTCTGGGTCCCGTTCTTTTCTCTATTCATGCTTTACTTAAATTAGTTGACAAAATACAGAAATATTATCATATTTATGTAGACGATAAGCAGTCAGAAACATCAAGTGTTGACTGTGTTCAGTGATAGTTGTTGTCTGATGTCTTCAAATATAGATTTGGGGAAATGTGTTGTTTCCGTTTAAGTGCTCTTTACAGCAAAGACAAAAGATGGTTACTGTATAAAGTTTAGGGAAGTGAACAGCTGTTTATCAGAGTTTTGGTAAAACTCTTTTGGTTAACTAAGAGAGACGACAAACAGGTCGGCTTGGTAAATGTGTGTCTGGTTAACTTTGCTCACAGGAACATAAACATGTTGTTTGGGATGATTTGTGGAAATAGTTGATGCCGTTCTTGTCTTGTGAGGACAGTCCTGACATGATGAATACTGCTGCTGTTTACCAGCTATCATGAAATTAACTTCTCAGAACAGTGAATGTGGAGTTCCACAGGGCTCAAAGTTAAGCCCCTTTTTGTTCTTTTTTTTATTTACAAAAGTAAATCAAAAGTAAAAAAAAACTATTAAAACGTTCTTAAATTTCTTAGTGTATATATAAAACCCTGATTGAAAAAGAGTTGGGACATCATGTAAAATTCAGAATTCGTATGTATAAAAAATATATATACATCATTTAAGATATTGTCCAGTTTGAAAACATGTCACTAAGGACTAGCGAATTATCTCAGAATCTTTTATTTACATTTTAGACAATGTAGACAAACTTTTTTTGGAATTGTGATTGTAGATATTGTGCTTAAAATGATTATGATCTCCTGTAAAAACTTCAAAACAAACAGTTTGCAAGCTTGCAAAACATTTTTTGTTTTACTTAATAATTCAGCTTTTTAGAAATATATTTATCTTTCACAAATATCTTTGACTACACACTTAACAAAATTCACTAATTATGTCACCTTAATGTCATAGGAATATTTTTTAATTGTTGAAATTTTATAAACTGCCATCTATAATTATAATAATTATAAAAGTTTCCTTCTAACAGAAACTTTTAGAACAAGAGGAAGAAAGACTCGTGTTGTGTACAAACAGGATGTTAAAGGATCATTTACAAGCATCTCATTGTTTATTTATGTCAATAAATAACAGCAAAGGCTCCAAACGGAACTCAAAAATTCAAACCCATCAATTTATTTACATAGAAAAACACCAAATAAACCCTCTTCTCTGAACAGGAAATCTGGTGTCCCACAAGGCTCCGTTTTAGAGCCCCTGATGTTCTCAATTCACATGAATTATCTTTCTTGTGTTTTTGGTCAGTGGATAAATATCAGGATTTCGTACACAAACAATTCTTGTTTGTGGATTAAATAATCGCTGGTTTGATTCTAAACGTGGGGTTTGTTGACAAGAACAAAAGACAGAAAATCACCAGACTTGAACTCTTGAAAGCTGCTTTTTTTTAAAGAAAAAAAGAGTTTGATTGACAGGGAAACAGGAAGTCAGCCGATAATTGTTCTGACAGGTTGAACTTTGTCTTGCAATGCTGTGTCTGTGGTTGAACTCTCACACTAACATGTTGGATGTAGCATGATGCTAACGGTTGGTGCTAACTGCGCTTTGCTCCGTGTCCGGCGTCTGCATGTTTGTTTTCTCTCCAGAAGTCGACTTTCAGTGCGTAGCTGCCCTTAGCGTAGCTTCTGTCTCCTGCAGATGTTTTAGTGCATGTTGCTGCTTAAAGATTCACTTCTGACTGCAGAAGCGTCAGATCTGTAAAACGATCGGGAGATCTGCAGAGTGAATCTTTAAAGAGCAGCGAACAGAAGCATGACCGTAAATATGTGCATGTTTGATACGGAGGCGTCTGTTTGTTTGAGATACGAATGATTTCAACAATAAGTGAGCATGATGTTGTTCTGGTAGAACCGTTAGTTATTCTATATTTATATATTTTTAGGGTTTCATCGACGGATCCTCTCATACAGGCCTTTTATGGAAGTTTACAGATGCCAAAAATTAATATTTAAACATTTAAAATGATTAAACAGCTTACATATTTATATTTGAAAATGCACCGTTAATAATTTATAGTTTCTTATATTTTTTATTTACATCTGCAGAGAGTGCTGCCACTTAAATTAAAAACTGCACATTTGACTTTTGATAGTATGTAAATATTCTGATTATTAATAATAATACTTATTGTGACTGCAGCTGATGATTTTTTTCTCGATAAATTAATTAATCATTTGGTCAGAAAATAGTGAAAAATGTCTATCGCAGTTTCTCAGAATCTGAAGAGACTCTTTAAATATCTTTAAATTCAATTTGATATGAGAGAAAAAACAAACAAAAAATTAAAAATGATCTTTTTTTCATTGATTATCAAATATTTGTTGACTTTCTGTTGTTAGATTTCATTTTTCTCTCTAAGAAAGTTTTGATGATGGTTAAAGTTTGCACATGACAATTTAATATATTTTTTAATTTGTTATAAATTCCAAAAACATTAATGAATTGAATTTAAACTGGCAGCTTTACACTTCCATACAAACCTGAAATATTTCTTCTGACCGGTGAATTCACCAAATTGAGCTTGAAAATTATTATATTTTTCCATTTAGTGCCTCATGATTGTAAAACTTTTTTTTTTCTTTTACTCTCCCCAAAATCTAATTTTGTCTGAAAATTTTGGGGGATTTCTGAGTTGAAGCGTCAAATTAAAACATTTTTAACATTAAAACATGGTGCTAATCAGCAAATTAAATGTAAAAAACTGAACTTTAATATAAGAATCTGAGTGTTTGGTAATAAAAGGCCCAAAGAGTCGGTCCCCGTCGGTCAGACCCTGATGTGTGAACAGCAGATTAAAGATGTAACGTTTAGTTTTTTAGTCTTCAGTTTATCATCATGAGGAAATTTACTGTTTGTATTTTATAGGAGCAAGACCGCTTTAAAGAAACGGAAGCTAACAAGGTAACAAGACTAAACTGTGGCTTTCTGTCAGTGTGTGGGCTTCTTCATCCTGTGCTTCATTTATTCATTTATGTACGCTCCACGTTCTGAAAAAGCCGGGACGCCGTCTGAGACGTGAATAAAACAGTGTGTGATTAATTATTTTTGACAAATATTCAGTTGAAAACTTTCCAGATACATTGAATATATTTAATGTTTGAACTGATAAACTTTTTTGTGAATATAAACGTTCTGAATTTCATGCAGCAACACGTCCAAGGAGAGTTGGGACATTAACTTAGGGCACTAACACACTTCCATACATCATGGGCACTAACACACCTCCATACATCACAGGCATTAACACACCTCCATACTACACAGGCATTAACACACCTCCATACTACACAGGCATTATCACACCTCCATATATCACAGGCACTAACACGCCTCCATACCTCACAGGCACTAACACACTATTATACATCACAGGCACTAACACACCTCCATACATCACAGGAACTAACACACTTCCATACTTCACAGGCACTAACACACCTCCATACTTCTCAGGCACTAACACCTCTATACACCACAAGCACTAACACACCTCCGTACATCATAGGCACTAACACGCCTCCATACATCACAGGCACTAACACACTACTATACATCATAGGCACTAACACACCTCCATACAATACAGACACTAACACACCGCCATACATCACAGGCACTAACACACCTCCATACAATACAGACACTAACACACCGCTATACATCAAAGGCACTAACACATCTCCATTTTAACTCTCAGATGTTTTGACTCTCAGGTGTTTTAACTCTCAGGTGTTTTAACTCTCAGGTGTTTCAGGCTGTTGTTGCTGCATCAGATTCAGAACGAGTTTATATTTAGAAGCTGTTGAGAAACATTAAAGTCTTTAGTTGGAAACTGTTTCATCTGTTTTGCGTCCCGACTCGTTTCAGAGTCGCGGCTGTTTTCATGTCGTGTTCTCGTCTGTTTGTGCTAAAAACTAATAACAGCTTTCAGCCAGAACCGGAGAACAAACTGCTGATTCTGCAGAATAAAGTGACAGTGAAGCAGCAGATACCTGTGACGTATGGAGGTGTGTTAGTGCCCGTGACACAGAGACACGTCTCAGCTGTCGAACTAAAGGACGACTCGTTACGCCTGATGAACGATGTTTCTACACGATGTTTGTGTTGAATCTGTTCTCATCGCTGACGTGTTGCAGATGTTTTGTTGACGTGTTGCAGATGTTTTGTTGACGTGTTGCAGATGTTTTGTTGACATGTTGCAGATGTCTCGTTGACGCCGTCTGTCTTTCAGTCCTGTGCAGCTGGACGACTTTGACGCGTATTTTAAAGAAATGAGCAAAGACTCGGCCTACAAGTTCTCTCTGCAGTTTGAGGTACAAGTACTCACAAGTCTGTGTATCTTTACCGTGCTGAACTCTGCGGCTTTTAAACGCCTCGATGTGTTTCAGGAGCTGAAGAGCGTCGGCCTGGATCTGTCCCACGACGCCGCCGACCTGCCCGTCAACCGGCCCAAGAACCGGTACACCAACATCCTGCCCTGTGAGTCTCTGCACGCTCACAACAAGTATCACTCAGACGTTCACACAGTTTCACTGTTTCAAAACAACTCCATACACCACTGGCACTAACACACCTCCATACACCACAGGCACTTACACGCCTCCATACTTCATTGGCACTAACACACCTCCATACCCCACAGGCACGAACAGGCCTTCGTACATCACGGGCACTAACACATCTCCATACTTAACAGCCACTGACACACCTCCATACACCACAGTCATTAACACACCTCCATACTTCATGGGCAATAACACACCTCCATACACCATAGGTACTAACACATTCCATACCTCACAGGCACTAACACATCTCTGTATATCTCAGGCACTAACACACCTCCATACACTACAGACACTAACACACCGCCATACGTCACAGTCACTAACACACCTCCATACACCACAGTCATTAACACACCTCCATACCTCACAGGCACTAATACAACTCCATACTTCACAGGCACAAACATATCTCTGTATGTCACAGGCACTAACACACCTCCATACAATACAGGCACTAACACACCGCCATACATCACAGTCACTAACACATCTCCATTTTATCTCTCAGGTGTTTTTACATTTTATTACAGTTATTATAAGTGTTTATAACATTTTATTACAGTTATTATAAGTGTTTATAACATTTTATTACAGTTATTATAAGTGTTTATAATATTTTATTACAGTTATTATAAGTGTTTATAATATTTTATTTCAGTTATTATAAGTGTTTATAACATTTTATTACAGTTATTATAAGTGTTTATAATATTTTATTTCAGTTATTATAAGTGTTTATAACATTTTATTACAGTTATTATAAGTGTTTATAATATTTTATTTCAGTTATTATAAGTGTTTATAACATTTTATTACAGTTATTATAAGTGTTTATAATATTATAAACAGTTATTATAACTGTTTATAATATTTTATTACAGTTATTATAAGTGTTTATAACATTTTATTACAGTTATTATAACTGTTTATAATATTTTATTACAGTTATTATAACTCTTGTGACTATAATAAAATGAATATCTTTTCTCTGCAGACGACTTCAGTCGTGTGAAGTTGATCTCGATGCACAACGACGAAGGTTCAGATTACATCAACGCCAACTACATCCCCGTGAGTTATTAAACATATTCACCATATTCTCTTCTATCAGATATTATTTATTTATTTACATTATATTATTATCTGTTTACATATCTGTATATATGTGGGAGTTTGAGTGTGTGAGCCTGAGACCCGTAACCTAATCAGTCCCGTCTCAGCTCGCTGGAACGACAGAAGGCGATAACATAGCGGTTGCTATGGAGACAGCCTTGTTTAGGCCCCAGACAGCAGCAGACAGTCAGCAGGTGTCAGTGGGAGGTTCGGGGGGAGGTAGAGTCTCGCTTACTAAAAAAGTAACAAAATTACCAAAGAAGACACAAAATGATCAAAAAGGCATGTAAAATGAACAAAAAAAGACACAAAATGACCAAAAAATATGGAAAATTATGGAAAGAATGTAACATTAACCAAAAATGACACAAAACAACCAAAAATTAAAGAAAAAGACAAAAAAATCACAGTCACCACAGTCTGAGTTCTGACAGCTCTGCCCATCGCATCAATCATCTCAGCAGCTTTATGGGGCTTTGGACAGCTTTCACTGTTTACTGTGTATCTCCATAAACCAGAGCAATTAGTATTAATTAATTAATTCAGTTAAAAGAGTCAAAATGAGAAGAAAAGACGAAATCACGAAAATAAATCAAGATAACGAGAAAATAGTGAAAATTAATGAGAAAAAGTTGAAGTCACGACAAAAAAGTCAAAATGAAAAAAAGAGGGTCAAAAGAGTCAAAATTAGAAGAAAGAAATCATGAGAGATAATTCAAAATGAGAAAAAAAAGTTGAAGCCACGAAGAAAAAGTCAAAACAACTAGAAGGATTAGGCGATCAAGGAAAAAAGGTCAGATGAAAAGAAAAAAGTCAATCAATCAATCTGTCATTTAATTAATTATTTTAT
>NC_081538.1:32113830-32137447 GCF_030273125.1 Centropristis striata
ATTGGATGTCCACACCGTCGTCCGTCCTCGTCGAGGCGGCGCGGCGGTGTAACCGAGTCAGCAGTTTTTAATTTGGTTTCTTTTTTAATCTCAGGAGTAGCTGAACAACCAGCAAGCACACTGGCCTCTTCCTCCGCTCCAACCTGATTTACTTGTGTTAGTTTTAGTCTTGATAGAGCTCGCCGTCCCGCAGAGAGCAGCTTTTCCCGGCAGACGCTAGATTTAAACGGTTCTCACTGCCAAACGAACCGAACACGGACGATTCCCTGCCGATCATTAGAACCCGCTGAGGAACTGCCAGGAGCTGCTCCGACACCTGAAGATCCCAGCAAGCATTCGACCAGCACGGACAAGAGCACAAACACATTCAAACATTCGTTTTTGTATGAAACACGGGAAACGATCCGAGTGTAACCTTCCTGTCAGCTCTCGGCTGAAAACACATTTGTCTCCTAATTGAAAAATGTAGAGTTTTGATGCAGTTTGGAAGAGTTTTCAGCTTCGGAAAGGGTTTTACCGTTAAAGTATTTTGTCACAAATTTGCTGCTCGACTGCGTTCCGAACTCTCTGTTCCGTCGGTCGAATCCTCCGTAAAACGTTTGAATGTTTGCTGGGTCTGCACAAGAACTAAAGGGCACAAGGGAACAACGCCTCTCTGTGGGAGACGAGCGCCTCACGCCGCCCGGCCGGCGCCGTGTAGAGACCGTGGTCGTAGAGCTGTAGTTTGTATTTGCACTGAGGCCTCGGAGCTGCCGGAGCTGCCGACAGAAGAAGGGAAGACTTTCTGATTCGAGGACGAAACGTTCTCGTCCCGTCCTGAAGACACGGACGAACTTTAGACTTCGAGACGTTTTCAGGATCTCGTCGGCTGCAACGATCCAAACAGACGGATCGTATCTGACAGCGTCTGAGGCAGATATTAGTCGTCAAACCGCCAAAACCACTAAGAAATTATATCGACACCTGATATCGAATTTCCCTGAAATGACAGAAACATATCAGCTGGTATATCTGAGGCCGGCCCGAGCCTCTCTGAGCCACACCAACAATAAACAGCCAGAATTTATAACAATAATAACATAAAAATCAAGTTATAATTCCCTGGTTTTGTTCTTGCGTCTCGTTTTTGAAGCTTCAATCTCAAATCTACACAGTGGCAACAACAATAGCTCTACAACAACAACGTTATAATAATAATATCTGTGACTAATGATGATAATAACATCAGTAAGAATGAGAAAATCAGACTACTAACAATAGAAATATTAGCAGATAATACTAAGCACATTAATAGTGCTGAAAATATTGGTTTGTGATCTAAATATGTGGAACAGAGCCACCAAACGTTTGAACTTATAAGCGTCAAATTTGATACTTTTTGTGAGTAAAACACTCCAAAACACCAACATCTTGTTTGTCTCTAAAAATGCGCTTTTTAATAATGGAAACAGTTTGTTTTGCACTACAATAACTCTTGTCCAAACCTGAAATCTTTTGAAATTGTTAGAATCCCCAAATCTGGAAAAGCGTCCATTAAAGTCTCAAACTCCCCAGAACTTTTACTTTTTCTTCCCATATTTCATATCACAAAATGTGTTTTTACGATAGAACAGTTTGGTGTTGAACTGCAGTTTGTTTCATGATTACAATTTGGGATATAACGCACAAAATATTATATATAACAAATTGATGATAGATGGTTGAAATTGCTTGTTTTGCTACCGAATGATTCTTGTTTAAACAGTAAATATTTTAGCTCCCGTTTAAAATCATTAAAATACCCAAATTTAGAAAAGCGCACCAAGAAGAGATGAGCCTGAAGTTTAGTTTTGCTCCTTTAAAAGTCACCAAACGTGTTCAGACATAAAATTTAGGAATTAAAACAAACAAATGTAGTGACGCAACACCAGACTGTTAGCATAAAACGATTTGGTATGGAACTCTTAAAATTTGTTTTAATGAATAAAATTTGGTTCAACGGTTAAAATGCCGAAACGTCGCACCAAACTTAATGATTACAGAATACCAAAAGTTATAAATGAGCAATATTTAGTGCATTTCCATTCATATTTGTAATTTTATTCATGCAAGTTTGGCGATAATACAATATAGATGCATAATTTTGGAACGAAGCTTCAAGTTTTTTTGGTTGTTTGGGGCCAAAATATTGAGAATCGCACCAAAACAGGGAGGAATATAAGATCTGGTTTTACATTTATACAAATCTAAAGTCATAGCAAACAAACAGAAATACAAAAACTGGAGGGATATTTTGAAGCGTTTGGGTGTTTTCAACAAAATCAGCAAGTTGTAACATTAGAGAACTGTATTTTAAAATGTTTGTTTGTTTGTTTGTTTGTTTGTTTGGGGCTCGGGCCGACCGACTTCTGTCTGAAACACTGAACAGGAAACAGGAAACAGTGATCAATCGATATCAGATCAACTTATTTACTATTGTTTAGTTATTTTCCATCTTTCCTTCTCACTTCATCGTGACTGTAGAAAACGTCGACTGACGGCGTTCAACACAACGTCTCATCAGGATGTCCCGGGGCTCGCCAAAATAAGAGCGTTGGGCGGCTTTTCTTTTTTTTCCAAGGTTCAAAACAAGATGACGTCTGATTTTATATATATATATATAATATATAATACAGACCATAAATGGTTTCCCACAACAAAACAAAAAAAAATTAACTTTTTTTTTAACAGTTTTATTATAACTGCAAATTACAGTGAATTCTGTGTAAAAATGCAAAAAATACTAATTATATTACTGAATGTAAAATTAGGGAAAGTTTGTTTTCTGACAGTTAAATTTTACATTTAATGTAAACAAAAGAAATCATTAAAAAACAGTCAAAAGTCTGACAGCAAAAGTTTCCCGTCATATTACAGTCAAAAAGACTTTAATTATTCTACAGATATATATTATAAATACAGATATTTATTATTTTATTATCTGTATTTTTAAAGAAATTATCTGTAAAATAACTTACGGTTGTTTACTGTTATTTTTTTAACAGTGTAGTTTTTACACATTCCAGTTTTGTTTTATTCTCGTAATATGATACAAATATTACATTCAACTCCCCAAAAGTTATTAAAACGTTAAATTAATAAATAGAGAACCTAAAAGAAGAAAAGCTGCTTCTGACTGTTGTTGTTGTTGTTGTTTTGGCGACACCTGGCATCCATCGTTTGTTTAAAAAATAAAAAAATAAAAAAGATTTTGGAGAAGTTTGAATGTGTGTAAAAAGGCCGTTGGACACTTCAGTGTTGACTCGTAAAAAACGACTCGTAAAATGACTCGTCGTCATTGTGGCCTTGTGGTTCAAACACCTGAAGTCTTCACCTGTTTGTGGTCGCCACTCGGTCGGACGGTTTCACTCGTAGAATCAGACGTTCTGTACATACTCTGCTCCGTTTCTAGCCTCATCCAGTGGTTCTAGTGCAGCAAGTCGCTTTGGTTCTTTAAAGATGTTGTAAATGTGAATCATTTTACTGAGCCGGAGGACTCGACCAGGACTCGACCAGGCCGGAGACTCGTCCAGGTCGGGGACTCGTCTCTAGTCTGGAGAACATCCCCAGGCCGATCGGTGGGACTCGTCCAGGCCGAGAACTCTTCCAGTTCCGGGACTCGTCCAGACCGAGGACTCGTCCAGGTCGGGGACTTGACCAGGCCGAGGACTTGTCCAGACCAAGGACTCGTCCACAGCGAGGACTTGTCCAGGCCAGGGACTTGTCTCCAGTCTGGAGAACATCCCCAGGCCGATCGGTGGGACTTGTCCAGGTCGAGGACTTGTCCAGACCGAGGACTCGTCCACAGCGAGGACTTGTCCAGGCCAGGGACTTGTCTCCAGTCTGGAGAACATCCCCAGGCCGATCGGTGGGACTTGTCCAGGTCGAGGACTCGTCCAGGTCGGGGACTCGTCCAGGTCGGGGACTCGTCCAGGCCGAGGACTCGTCCAGGTCGGGGACTCGTCCAGGTCGGGGACTCGTCCAGGCCGAGGACTCGTCCAGGTCGGGGACTCGTCTCTAGTCTGGTGAACATCCCCAGGTCGGGGACTCGTCCAGGTCGGGGACTCGTTGACTCTCTCCGGCTGTTTCTTGCTTCGTGTCGTCGACTCGTTGTCTTGGTGCCATTCTTCTTCTTCTCGTCGTGTCACTTCAGATTTGAGACGATCTCGACTCGTCGTCACAGAGTTTTAATGTGTGTGTGTGTGTGTTGGAACAAAATAAAATGTTGCAGTTAAACAAGTCGCTTCACTTCCTGTCTGAAAACTACAAAAATGGCCGCCGCACATCCAAATATACAAAACCATCAGGATCAAGATTCAGGAGGTTAAAAACAACCTTTTATATGTTAAAAACTCGTTTCAGGCTTTATTTATGAACTTTATGTGGATTTAATGAAGGAAATTAAATTACTTGAACTCAGAAAGAGTTAAATTACAAATATTAACAATGAAACATACATTTATTTTACAGTATTATTTAATAGTTTAATGATCTTTAATGTTAAATTACAGTGAATTCTGTGTAAAAAATATAACAAAAAATCATATTACTGAATGTAAAATTAAAGAAACTTTCTGTTTTCTGACAGTAAAACTTTAACTTTAATGTTTAAAAATGTAAGAAGAAATCATAAAAAACGGTAAGTCACACAATAAAAACACTTACAGCCATAAAGTTGAAAAACATTATTCTTTATTTCATGTTATTTCAGCCATTTATTTATAAAATTAAAAAATGTAGTTATTAAACTAAGTTGACTCATTCAAACATATTTATATCTACATGTATTCATGATTTAATATTTTATTTCACTTTTTTTATTTCATTGACACATTGATTTAGTTTTAAAATATATATTTTTTTAAACTATTAATTTAATTATTAAACTATATATATATATATATATATATAAAATCTACATTTAATATATTTATTGACTCATGTTTTATATATTTTATTTCACAGCCATTTATTTTATAAAATGAAAAAACAATTTACTTATTCTATTGAGCTTTGTTATAAATATATATATATAATATATATATATATTTATATGCATATAATATAAATATGTATATATATAATATAATTATATTTATATATACATATTATTTATATATAATATATATTTATAAATATTTATGTATAATATAAATGAGTCAACATAGTAACAAAGCTCAATATATATATTTATATATACATATAATATATTATATATAAAATATATTGTATATATATTGATATATATATATATCTATTATACATATACATACATTTATCTTTTTATTGCCTCATTTATTTGTTTAATATTAACTGAAACATCAACATTAGATAGAAACACAGCAACAGGAACTGATTTTTATTCATATTTTATTGCAGAATGAGCAGATTTTTATGGAAAAGGCACCAAAAACTACAGACAGAAACATGAGACTCTGATCAATAAACATCAGAGTCAGAAAGGTTCTTCATCCCAGCAGGAACCAGATCAATACAATCAGCCAGACCAGGATCAGGACCAGGACCAGATCAATACAATCAGCCAGTCAGGAACAGGACCAGGACCAGGACTAGCACCAGGACCAGGACTAGAACCAGAACCAGGACCAGATCAATACAATCAGCCAGTCAGGAACATTCACACCTGTCAGACCAGGGCTATAACCAGGACCAGGACTAGAACCAGGACTAGAACCAGGACTAGAACCAGGACCAGGACCAGGACTAGAACCAGGACCAGGGCTAGAACCAGGACCAGGACTAGAACCAGAACCAGGACCAAATCAATACAATCAGCCAGTCAGGAACATTCACACCTGTCAGACCAGGACCAGGACTAGAACCAGGACCAGGACTAGAACCAGAACCAGGACCAGGACTAGAACCAGGACCAGGACTAGGACCAGAACCAGAACCAGAACTAGAACCAGGACCAGAACTAGAACCAGGACCAGAACCAGCACTCCCGGGATAGATCTATTGTTTTTGTGCTTATTTCTAACATTTGACAAACAGACCGGGAGTCAGACGTAAATTCTCAGATTCAGATGAAAACAGTTTGGCAGTTTGTGACCAGAACGAACTGATTCAAGTCACCAAGTCACCAGGAACAAAGAGACGGAGCGCTCCGACAGGTTAAATCTGTGTTTTTATCAATGGAGTCTGGTGGCTGTGAAGCTTCAGGTCCTGCCAAAAGAGTCTGACGGCAACGTACCAAAAGACCTAATGTGACCATAAGACACAAAATTAACAAAACAAGATGAGAAACAACCCCAAAAATACGTAAAATTAACAAAAAATATCTAAAATTAACAAAAAAAGCCACCGGAATCCACTGACAAAAAGTGTTATTTTTTAGCCGACAGAACATAAGAGTTGTTGTTAGTGTAACTTTGGTGATTTTACCGGATTTGGAATTAATTAATTAATAAAATAACTGATTGAGGAGTCTGGTGGCTTTAAAGAGATCAGAGATAACTTCAGTTCCCCTCAGAAAGAGACTGACAGCATACGTACAATGAACAAAAAAGACGTAAAATGACAAAAATGACGTAAAATGACAAATACGTAAAATAACCGAAAAGACGTAAAATGACAAAAAAAGACGTAAAATGACAAAAAAGACGTAAAATGACAAAAAAGACAAAGTGACCAAAAACGTAAAATAACCAAAAAGACGTAAAATGACAAAAAAAGACGTAAAATGACAAAAAAGACGTAAAATGACAAAAAAGGACGTAAAATGACCAAAATACGTAAAATGACCAAAAAAGACGTAAAATGACAAAAATGACGTAAAGTGACAAAAATACGTAAAATGACAAAAAAGACGTAAAGTGACAAAAAAGACGTAAAATGACAAAATAGACGTAAAGTGACCAAAAACGGAAAATAACCAAAAAAATGTAAAATTACCAAAAAAGACGTAAAGTGACAAAAAAGACGTAAAATGACCAAAAAGACACAAAATCCCCAATACAAGACGTGAAACAACCCAAAAATCCGTAAAATTTACAAAAAAATATGTGAAATGAACAAAAAAAGAAAAAAGCCACCAGACTCCACTGAGAAAGTGTTAATTTTAGCCGACAGAAGTTCTTGTTCGTTCCCCGAGTTACAGACTGCCAGACAGGAAGGTAAAGTGGTGAAAATATTCTCTATAGATGTTGTTAAGGTGGATAAAATCAGCTACAGCAGCACACATCACGGTCTAAACCAGACTCCACCCAGAAAAACACTAATATGAGCCGACAGAACATCAGGGTTGTTGTTGTTAGTGACGTGGTCTGGACTCTGCTTCTCCAGACTGGGAATGAAACGAGCAGGAATATTAATGAGACGGATAATAAACAGAGTTCAGAATCACAAGTGGAGTCTCGTCCTCTTTGTCTCTCTGAGAATTCACAGAACTAACGGGCGGTTTGGTGTCCTGGAGAACAGGAAGCAGCTCAGAGTTACAGGATCACATGGACGTTATTAGAGTTATTAGAGAGAATCTGGTGATAAAAAGTTCCTCCTGCAGCTTTTACTGTCCCCTGAAATAAATAAAAATGTTCTTTATTCAGAATTAAAAAGAACAAAACCACTAATAGAACTCTGCTGACTGATTTATATATTAATATTTACATTTATTTATACATGGATTTATTTCAGGGGACTTTTATTTCAGATTTCCAGGTTTTTTGACCACTTAAATGAACTTTTTTCTTCTTAAAACTGCATTTTGAGGAAACGGTCGGTGCAGGATGAGAACACTGTAAAAAAATTAAAATAAATCCATAAATTTACTGAACATTTTTCAGGGTTTTCTTGTTTTTTCTACATGAAGTGCAAATGCAATAAAAAACAAACAAATTTTATTACAATTATTAACCATAAAATAAAAGCTGAAATCTGTAAATTATTATGACATTATAGATTTTTTACAGTATTATTTAACTACTTAATTACAGTGAATTCTATGTATAAATACTCATCACATGACTGAATGTAAAATTAACAAAACAAAATTATTTTTAGAATAATTTGTGAAAATCAAACAGTAAAAAGTTCCAAACTTCTCGTCATATTAAAGTAAAAAAAAAAAAAGATTTATTCTACATACAGATATGAACTGAATATTATCTGTAAAATAACTTATGGTTGTTTGGAAACTGTTTTTGTTTTTTTTGCAATTTTATTTTATTTTTTACAATGTGGTCAAACAGCCAGTCTGTGCCATCATGATAAAATGATTTTATAAATAAAAATGTATATATATATTCTACATTTTCAGTTTTTTTTTTTTTTTTTACTAATAATTTTAAATGACGTGTTTTTGGCCATTTACCTCGACATGATGAGTTTCAGTTCATTGTTGTTGTTTTTTTATTTTTAGGGTGAAACAAACAAAGTTTTGTTGTGAACTGAGACGAGATTTTCAGTGCTGACTCGGCAGCGCCTCGAGTGGACCCGTAGAGGTCTATGAGAGGATTTCAGAGTCTGAGACTCGCTGATTTAACCGTTTCATCGTTTCCTCGAGCCGCTCAGAGGCTGAAACACCCAAACCTCTAAAGACCAGGAAACGCTGAGTCAGCAGAGGAAACGCTGAGTCAGCAGAGGAAACGCTGAGTCAGCACTTCAGAGTTTGGAAGAAAACTTTTTACAGACATAGAAAATTAAAAAAAAAACAGCGTCTGGACGGGTTCACAGGTTTGATTTTCGGCTCAGCACAGAAACATTTCAACATTTTTAATATTTATTGTGCAAAAAACTGTCTGAAATGACTCTAAATCACATGATCATTATAAAGTTACTGTGCATTTCAGTCCATCACTCCTATTATTATTATTATAAATTAAATATTTAACGTTACACACTATGAATATCTCGTTCTCTTGGCCCAAACATTTGAAACAAACAGTTTTAATAATCAAACTACAGATTCTCCTGATGAATAAACAATAAATCAGCGACTCACTGCACTTTGTTCCGTCGTCGTCACAGAAACTTTCCTCAGATTTTAAATCCTTAAAGACGTTAAAGTTGCTCCGAAAAGTCTCACAAGATCATACATGTAGAATCTCCCACGCAAAATATTATCTCATAGGAACGAGATTATTCACAATATTACATAATATCTTGTTCCAAAAAGATATTTTGCATGCAGAGTATCTCGATGGAACAAGATATTATTTTGAAAATTTGCACTCAAAGTAATATCGACGTGTAATATCTTGCATAAAGAGTATAATCTCACGGGAACATGTTATGTGTAGTATTTTGTGTGTAAAGTATACGTATTATGTGTAATATTCTTAACACAAAGTATCTCTGGAGAAGAAGATACGATTTAAAAATTTGCACGCAAAGAAATATCTCTTGTTGGAACGAGATTATTAAAAATATTCCGTGTTATCTTGTGGAAACGAGATATTACGTAATATTTTGCCTGCAAAGTAATATCTTGTTCCCAGGAGATAATACTCTTTATGCGAGTTTAGAGTAATATCTCCTGGGAACGAGATTATTACAAATATTCTGCATGCAGAGAGTTATCTCGTGGGGACAAGTTATGTGTAATATTTAACACAAAGTATCTCGGGGGAACAAGATACTGTTTCAAAATTTGCACACAAGTATTACCTCGTGAGAATGAGATTTTTCAAAAATATTTCATAATATCTTGTGGAAACGAGGTATTATGTAATATTTTGCATCCAAAGTAATGTAATAATACTCTTTATGCACTTTTTTACGTATAATATCTTTCACAAAAGTATCATCTTTAAATATCTCTTTTTATCTTGAGGGACAGAGATATTATGTGTCAAATACAAAATATCACTCAGTGTCTTGTAGTCGAAAAAATAACAGTCATAGGACTCTATGCAAGATGCTGCACCTTTCTATCCTGCACTCGGCGCGTTTCTATCCTGCACTCGGCGCGTTTCTATTCTCCTGCACTCGGTGCGTTTCTATTCTCCTGCACTCGGTGCGTTTCTATTCTCCTGCACTCGGTGCGTTTCTACCCTGCACTCGGCGCGTTTCTGCACTGCACTCGGTGCGTTTTATTTCACGCAGCATCTTCCATAGAGTAGAATATTACGTGTGTTGTTCCTGTGAAATAATATTTTGAAGTAAGAAGATACTGGGTCTAATCATTTTATATCGTGTTTTTATCTCGACATGAGTGAAAGTGAATCGTTTTCTCGGGAAAATTATATTTTAAATGTTAAACAACGAATCACAAAAGATTCTGATTTAAATGGTAGACATGTTGACGTCAGCAGCTGGAGCAACTGGAACAAGTGACTTGTTCCTCAATCGAGTTTCATGTCTGCAGGACGACGAGCGGAACAAACTGCAGCTGTCAACATAAATATTATTATTATTATTATTATTATTATTATTATTATTAACACTGTGAGGCTTCTCAGCTGCTCCACAGTCTCAGAAGTGTTCAGGTGAACTTCAGGCAAACATGGCAGAGTTTCTCTCTGAGGCGCTCGTCGCTACGGAGACGAGATGCTCGTCGCTACGGAGACGAGATGCTCGTCGCTACGGAGACGAGACGAGACGCTCCTGGCGCCTCCTCATGATCTCCACAAACTGAGCACGATCAGCCTCCGCCTGAGGAGAGAGGAGGAGAGGAGCAGGAGGAGAAAGACAAGAAATAAAGAGGAGGAGGAGGTGAGGAGGAGGAGGAGCAGGAGGAGGAGGAGAGGAGGAGTTCAGTGGTTGCTGCCCTCATCGAAGGACTCTACTCCTGAGTCTGCGGTGCTGGCTGCCAGTTTCTCCTGCCGCCTCCTCATGATCTCCTGGAGCTCAGAGCCTGAACTCTTCTGGAGGAGAAACAGAGACAGAAGGAGCAGAAGGAGCAGAAGGAGCAGAAGGAGCAGAGGGTTAGTCGTGACGTCTCGTTGCTGCGTCTGAAGCGTCTGAAGCGTTTCTACTCTTTCCTCCTGAAATCAGAAGATTTTATCAGCAGGAGAGAAAATCTTCTGGAGCTTCAGACCTGAGGAGCTGCTGCAGCCAGGGGCATGCTGGGTAATGAAGTCCTTCATAAAACTGGTCGCACAAAGATTCTCAACTGGCACCGAACAAGCAGATAGGTCATTAGTTATCAATAATTTGTTGAAAACAGGACGGTGCGTTTCTATCCTGCAATAATGAATAAAATGCTTTAAAAAAGCAGAAAATAAATAAGTGTAATATAAGAATACATATTAGAAAAAAAATGTTTTATTTAAATATTACCTTAAAAAATAAATTTAAAATAAATGCCCAAAAAATTTTAAAAAAATGAAATAAAAAAACAATAAAAATTAATTATTAAGAAAATGCCAGATACATTTTATATATTAGATTTTTGGAATTTACATATATAAATAAATGCTGAAAATAACAAAAGAGAAAAAATATACTAATTTCTACAAAACAAAATAGTAGAAAATATCTGCTTAAATATAAAATGTAGAAATCAACATCAACATAAATCACCTAAGGTGGAAACATTCAAATAAATTAAATGTATAAATAAATACATTACACATAACATTTATTCAATTATGTCTTAGCTTTGTTAATGTATTCATCATTTTATCTATAAATAAAATGATTTATTTTAGTATTTATTTCATCTGTTTTGTTTTTATGTTTGTTTTGTCGTCTCTGTGCGACCAGCTGCTGCTGCAGCGAAACTTCAGTGAGACATCAGAGCTAAGCTACCGTCTTATTCCAGCTACATCCTGGTTTCTACAGGTGAGGGGGCGGGGTCAGAGGGCGCCAGGTGAGGGGCGGGGTCAACAGGAAGTGGAACGTTCAGGGAGTTTAAGGTGGACTGAACAGGCACAGCAGGGACACAAATACTGGCGCTACCTTAAACGCTGCTAAACATGAAACGTCCAGAGCTTCGTTCTGACGGACAGATTCAGGATTCTGATTCATTTTTCATTCATTAATTATTATAAAAAAGATCATCAGGACGTCTGATCTCATTCTTTTCATGGAATAAAGTTCCTCTGAGATCTGTCCAGCAGAACGACGCGCCGAACGTCCGTTTGTGAACACGATACCTGAATGAATGTGGTTACAGATTCAGAAGATCAAAGGAGGGTCAGAAGAAAACCTGCAGGTGGAGACAGACACCACACACCAGACCTTGGCAGAGTACGGGGATAGAGAGAAACACCCTCAAACATTTCTAGCCTGCACTCGGTGCGTTTCTAGCCTGCACTCGGTGCGTTTCTAGCCTGCACTCGGTGCGTTTCTAGCCTGCACTCGGTGCGTTTCTAGCCTGCACTCGGTGCATTTCTATACTGCACTCGGTGCGTTTCTAACCTGCACTCGGTGCGTTTCTAGCCTGCACTCGGTGCATTTCTATACTGCACTCGGTGCGTTTCTATCCTGCACTCGGTGCGTTTCTAGCCTGCACTCGGTGCGTTTCTAGCCTGCACTCAGTGCGTTTCTAGCCTGCACTCGGTGCGTTTCTATCCTGCACTCGGTGCGTTTCTAGCCTGCACTCGGTGCGTTTCTATTCTCCACTTGGTGCATTTCTGCACTGCATTCGGTGCGTTTCTATCCTTTACTCGGTGCGTTTCCGCGCTGCACTCCGTGCATTTCTAACCTTCTCTCTAATTTCTAATTTCTAGTTTCTAATCTGCACTCGTGAGTTTCTGCACTACACTCGGTGCGTTTCTATTCTGCACTCGCTGCTTTTCTATGCTGCACTCAGTGCATTTCTGCACTGCAATCCGTGCGTTTCTATCCTTCACTTGGTGTGTTTCTTCACTCGGTGCGTTTCTGCTCTGCACTTGATGCATTTCTAATCTGCACTTGTGAGTTTCTGCACTACACTCGGTGCTTTTCTAACCTGCACTCGGTGCGTTTATATTCTACGCTCGGTGCTTTTCTAACCTGCACTCTGTGCATTTCTGCTCTGCAAAAAGTAGCTTTTCAAACATAACAAAGACGTGTCGGATGTCGGGGTGACATCACGTGTGACCTGCGACACCCACCTCCAGCGCCGCCTTCTGCACGGTGACTTGGCTGAAGACTCGGGCGCCGTCGTCGGGACAAACCGTCTTCAGCTCCTCCTTGTTGAGAGAAAACAGCTGCGCTCCGGTCAGGACGCCGAGGCTGGTGATGGTGCTGCAGAGACAGAGACGGACTGAAGGACTGGACAGACCTGATGGTTCTCCATTTACATGACAGTATAATATATATATCACATAGTTTATATGTAGTGTGTGCAGCAGGCTCACACGGGGCTGAAGCCCTTGGCCTCGAGCCACGCCCTGACGTGGTCGGGGGACGAGTCGTAGGTGATGCTGTTGGCCGGCAGGCTGCTGCTACGAGTCGCCGCCTGCAGCTTCTTGTTGGCGCTGCGGCCGAGCGTCAGGCGCGTCATCAGCTCGTCCTGAACCTCCTCCATGTTGGACTTCCTGCCTGCAGCACACAGCCTCGCCTCATTAGCATATTCATGAGTTACCTGACACGCTCACGTTAGCACTTGGTGCGTTTTTATCCTGCAAAATATATACATTTAAATCTCAAAAAATCTGATTTCCTTCCTGAGTACTTGCCTTATTCTGAAATATTCAGATTGTGTTTCCTAGATACTGTGTGTACTTTATTAATGTAACTGTGTGTGTATTGTGTGTGTTGTGTATTGTGTGTGTGTGTGTGTGTCTCACGGCTGGTGGGCGGGGCTCTCTGGCTGCTCTCCCTCAGCGCCACGCTGTCGCTGGACGTGCTGCTGTCATGGCGGCCGACGGCGGCGCCGGGCGGCTTGGCGGGCTCCATGGTGGCGGTGGCGGTGGCGGGGGGGGGCAGCGGCGGCGTGGGCAGGCGGGCGGCGGGGGCCGGGGGGGGCGGCGTGGGGGGCGGGGGCGTGGCTGCAGCCAGCGGTTTACTGGAGACGTAGTCGGTCCTGGTGGTCTGCTTCTGACAGAGATGTTTTAGTGTTTTTATTCTTTATTCATGTAAACATGGATGGAAATGATTCATCGCTTTAAACTTCTTGCATTTAACTGCATATTAGCTTTATAAAGTATATTTTAAAGATATATACGCTTTTATTGATTTATTTTCATCCAGGTTGTGTCATGGGGTCAACTCTCTTTATTTATTGGCATATTAATGTATTATTTTACTATTATTATTATGGAGTTATTGTTGCCGTGGTTACCTCGTTGAGCTCTCCCAGTAGCTGCTGCAAACGTGAAACGAAACATAAAAACATGAAGATGATGAAGATGAGACGAGTTCTTCACAAACACACAGAAACCTACTGACACTACCAGACTATCAGACTGCTCCTTCAAAATAAAAGCCCCACAGCAAACACACACAGCCTCAGTGGAACTAAACACAGCAGCAGGGCGCCGTACCTTGAACAACTCAAACTCCTTCTTTGGCATCATAAGCTTGGATATTTCAAAATGAAACACATGAAATGAGTGAGACAAGTGGGACAGGTGAGACAGGTGAAGTGATGGACAGTGAATGAAGGCAGTGGCGGCAGCGCTCTCACCTGGATGGTGTGGCTGTAGATGGGCTCCCCTCGGCCCGTCACGTCCACCGCTTTGGTGATCTCCAGGATGTTGTTTGGCACGTAGCCGGACGCCCCGCAGCCATTACGGACCTTCCACCACTGCTTCCTGTCGTCCATAACCTGACAGACGAGAGTCAGGGGTTAGAGAGCTCGCAGCCTGACAGACGAGAGTCAGGGGTTAGAGAGCTCGCAGCCTGACGGACGAGAGTCAGGGGTTAGAGAGATCGCAGCCTGACAGACGAGAGTCAGGGGTTAGAGAGCTCGCAGCCTGACAGACGAGAGTCAGGGGTTAGAGAGATCGCAGCCTGACAGACCAGAGTCAGGGGTTAGAGAGCCCGCAGCCTGACAGACGAGAGTCAGGGGTTAGAGAGATCGCAGCCTGACAGACCAGAGTCAGGGGTTAGAGAGATCGCAGCCTGACAGACCAGAGTCAGGGGTTAGAGAGATCGCAGCCTGACAGACGAGAGTCAGGGGTTAGAGAGATCGCAGCCTGACAGACGAGAGTCAGGGGTTAGAGAGATCGCAGCCTGACAGACGAGAGTCAGGGGTTCTTCATACATTATTTTCATAATGCATTATGTATCATCTTTTTTTTTATTTTATTTAAATACATTAATTTATATTAAATAAATATTCAATATTTTTGGGGGGATTTTTGATTTTTTTCAGTATTTTTTTAATTATTTTTAAATGTTTTGTTATTTTAAATGCAGTTTTAAACGGCAGCCAGACTCTCCGTCTCCTATCTACACTTCACAAATCTACATTTGTAATTATTAAATATAATTAATTGACAAATACACACGTAAAAAACATTAGATTAATAATACAAGAACAAAAACGTATATCAATAAATAAAAGACAAAATATAAAAAATAAAACATATATTTATATTTATTTATCTATACATTTTAACAAATATTTTCATTTGATAATAATGAAATAAATAAACCAAACCGACCTGGACGAGCTCGTCTTTGACCAGCGACAGCTCCGTGTTGTTCCTCGCTACAAAGTCGTATTTAGATTTGGCAAAAAGTTTCTGTTCAACTCTGTCGGCATCAAAACTCCTGAAATACAGAAATAATAACCCATAACTTACTAATATTAATAACTGATAAATCTCTAATATTAACAACATAGAAAGTATAAATATCTCAGGATTTACACAAATAAATAAAAACACACAAAACAAGGATAATAAAGGAAATTATGGTTTCTAATTAAAAATAATAAATAATACATAAAAAATTATTTATAATAAATAATAATAATATACAATTATAAATAATATATATTAATATATAATAATAATAATAATATATAATAAATAAATAATACATGAATAATTATATGTAACAATATATAATACACAAATATGTAATAATAATAATAATAATACATAAATAATAATAATAATAATAATAAATAATAGGGGATTGGAGCTACGAGCCGTGGAGAAATGTCCCGACAGTCTCAGAGAGAAAAAGAAACTTCAGTTTTTTTGAGAGAAAGTGTGAATGAAGAAAGACGATCAGATCAGAAGATTATTATTATTAATAAACTTCCATCAGAAAGAAAAGTTTTACAGCTCAGAAGATTTTTTAAGAAACAAGAAACCATTAATACATTTTAATAAATACATCAATAAAAGCATAAACATTCCAACTAACCTACGCGAATTTATTTAGGTATTTATTATATTAATAATATAGAAATGTATAAATGCAGAAATAAATGTAAACATATAGAAATAATGACGATTATTATCATTATTATTATTATTGTTATTATGTGTTTATTGATGTATTTATTGAAGTATTTATTGAAGTATTTATTGAAGTATTATTGAAGTATTTATTGAAGTATTATTGAAGTATTATTGATGGGTCGGGGTCTGGGACCAGTTCTCCAGGGCGTCTGGACTCAGAGTTACCGGTCCCGGTGGCGGCTGACGGCGTGTTTGAAAGCCGCCACGGCCGTTTCCTGATCCAGCAGCTGGAGGTGTTTGTAGGAGGAGCTGAAGGAGGCGTACCCGTCTGCAGGAGGAGCAGGGAGGAGGTGCTGCTGCTGCTGCTGCTGGACCACAAACAACACAAACAACACAAACAACACAAACAACACAAACAACACAAACACTTTTACTGTAACACTTTATTTTTGACATTAATGAACATCATAAATATCTTTGTAAATATGCCGGATTATAGCAAAGCTGCTAGTTAGCATTTTCGCATTTTCAAAATAAATACAAATATAAAAGACAGCAAGTACGACACAAACATCACGTTTACTGCCTCACATCACTGTCACATATACATATAAATATACATCTCAAAAAATGTGAATATCGTGACAAAGTTACATATTTTTTGTCAATTATTTCGGAAAGTGAAACTCGTATATTATATCCTTGGTATTTTGTGTCTCTTTTGGTCATTTTATGTCTCTTTTTGGTAATTTTGTTTCTTTTTTACGCAATTTTTTTACGTCCTTTTTTGGTCATTTTTGTGTAAAATGACCAAAAAAAAAGTCACAAAATGACCAAAAAGAGACATAAAATTACCAATAGAGACACAAAATACGAAGCAAATACATAAAATTAACAAAACAGAACGTAAAATGACCAAAAAAAACACAAAAAACCCCACAAATTTACCAAAAAGAGACATAAAATTACCAAATAGGACGTAAAATGCCCCAAAAAAATCGACCCGGCCCCGGATAAGCAGAAGAAAATGGATGGATGACCAAAAAAATATATGTAGCTGTAAACATATAAATATATATACGGACCTCCAGTCTGCTGCGTAGCTCGTCGTGTCTCTGCAGGTCGGCGTTGGACAGACTCTCCATCAGCTGGCTCAGCTCCTGCTCTCTGGACATGGTGGCCCCTGGGGGCCCCGAGGGCCCCGAGGGCCCCGGGGGCCCCGGAGGCTCCCAGCCGTCCCTGAACGTCAGCACACAGGGGGGGAAGTAGTGATCCTTGGGCCACTCCAACCTGCACAGGAACCAAAGCAGGAACCAAAGCAGGAACCAAAGCAGGAACCAAAGCAGGAACCAAAGCAGGAACCAAAGCAGGAACCAAAGCAGGAACCAAAGCAGGAACCAAAGCAGGAACCAAAGCAGGAACCAAAGCAGGAAGCATGTTAAAGGTAAATCTATTCCGTCCTTTAGTGGTTTTCAGCGTCTTTGCTCTCGTTTGTTACTGTTTCAGTGTTTACTGCCTGTCTCAGGACATTTCAGTCTGTTTCTTTGTGTTTGAAATGATGTTTGAGTGAATTTCCCCGTTGTGGATCAGTAGAACCTCTTGACCTCTTCTATGCAAAGAACTCCATATTTTAACTTTTACTGATTACTGTTCTGGTCATTTGGTTTAAATTGTTACATGAATTATTAATCTGCCTGAGCAAATCAAGTCAAATCATTTTACAAAAACTCATAATTACTTTTTATCTTGTGAATGTTTGGCAAAAAGTAAACAAAGGAGCATTTTTAAAAAGGTAACAGTGAAGTTTTGGAGTTTTGATATTTTTTCATGTTCTTAAAAGATGTTTATTATTTATTAAAGTGCTGCAGGCGGAGCGTCTGAGACGCCAGCGTGTCTAACCAAGGTTACAAGAGTTCTGGATGTTTCATTAGTTTTAGTTTTAACTTTGTTGTGAATTTTTGTTTTCAAATTCAGTTAGTTTTAGTTAGTTTTAGAGTGAGTTTGCTAGTTTTAGTTTAGTTTTTATTAGTTTTAGTTTTTTTGTAATGGGCTATGTGTTGGGTGCCAGATTCAAAGAGGTCATAATAAATGTTTCCTTTATTTCCTTTGGTTTATCATCTCAGCCCCAATAAGGTTATTAACTGTTTTGTATTTTGGTTCTAGTGTAAACATCCCAGTCTCAGTAAACATATTCACCATGTGTTGCATGTTCAAATAGAAACACTGAATTATGAATGAAAAAAGTTGACAAAGACGAAAACTAAGGACATTTTCACTATAATTTCAGTTAGTTTTAGTTAGTTTTGTAACCACACAATACAGTTTCAGTTAGTTATCATTTTTTAAAAAACTCTAGTTTTTATTTTTATTTCAGTTAACAAAAATGTTTTTTCAATTCTAGTTTTCGTTATTTCGTTAGTTTTCGTTAACTATAATAACCTTGGTGCTCACCTGCATTTGGTCCACCCGTCTCCCAGGGCGACCCACAGGTGTCTCTCCTCGGCCGTCCCCGCGGCGTGCAGGAAGTCGATGGCGTCTCTGGTCAGCAGAGGGACGACCACGCTACGAGCCAGGTCCACGCCGCCCGCCGCCTGGACCACCTGGAGGACGACAGCAGCACAAAACTACATGTTAAATATTAAAAAATATATAAAAAAATAACAGAAATAAATAACATACAGTGATAAATAAAATAATAAAAACAATAAATAAATAAATAAATAATGAAACAAAATAAAGATTTAAACAAATAATAGCATTAAATAAATAAAAAATCCTAAATAAATAAAATCTATTGGATGACGTTTATAAAGAAACACAACAGAGAAAATTATTATTATTATTTTAGTATTTTAGTTTTTCCTAACAGACTAAACACTTTACATGTGATTTTACTTTTTATTACATCATAATAAAAACATTTCAGCCTTTATTAACGTTTGTTTTGTTTATGTTTCTGATGCTACAGAAATTATTTAATCCAGAGTCAAATATTAAAACAATAACAATAAAAACTGACCATCCGGAGCGGAGAGAACAGGAAGTGGAGCAGCTCGTCAGCACTCGGGTTCTGGATGAGATCCTTCAGTTTCCCCTGGAGAACACACACACACACACACACACACAGACACACACACACAGACACACAGACACACACACACACACAGACACACACACACACACACACACACACACACACACACACACACACACACACACACACACACAGAGACACACACACACACACACACACACACACACACACACACACACACACACACAGACACACAGACACACACAGACACACACACACAGACTTTAACAACGAGGATGAGGAGGATGAGGAGGATGAGGAGGATGAAGAGGAGGATGAGGAGGATGAGGAGGATGAAGAGGAGGATGAAGAGGAGGATGAGAAGGATGAGGAGGATGAGGAGGATGAGGAGGATGAGGAGGATGAAGAGGATGAGGAGGATGAGGAGGATGAGGAGGATGAAGAGGATGAGGAGGATGAGGAGGATGAAGAGTCCTACCAGCTGGTTGAAGGCGTGTTTGAACTTCTGCAGACAGACGACCAGCTCGTCCTCAGTGGGAGGTTTGGAGCGCAGCGTCAGGACGCCCTCTGGTGGACGCACAGAGACAGGTCAGCAACATATGTTTAAATATGTTTAAATATGTTTAAATATCTGTAAAATATGTTTAAATATGTATAAAATATGTTTAATATGTTTAAATATGTGTACAATATGTTTAAATATGTGTAAAATATGTTTAAATATGTTTAAATATGTGTAAAATATGTTTAAATATGTTTAAATATGTGTACAATATGTTTAAATATGTTTAAATATCTGTAAAATATGTTTAAATATGTTTAAACATCTGTAAAATATGTTTAAATATGTTTAAATATCTGTAAAATGTGTTTAAATATGTGTAAAATATGTTTAAATATGTGTAAAATATGTTTAAATATGTTTAAATATGTCTGTTTTTTGTGTTGGTTGTGGTGGTTCTGTCTGTTCGTTCCGTCCGTTGTGTGTATTGGTTCCATTTGTTGGTTCCGTCTGTTGATTCAGTGTGTTGGTTCCGTCTGTAGGGTCTATGTGTTGGTTCTGTGTGTTGGTTCCGTCTGTAGGTTCTATGTGTTGGTTCTGTCTGTAGGGTCTATGTGTTGGTTCTGTGTGTTGGTTCTGTGTGTTGGTTCCGTCTGTAGGGTCTATGTGTTGGTTCTGTGTGTTGGTTGTGTTGGTTCTGTGTGTGTTCTCTGTGTTCTGTTTGTTTGTTCTATTGGTTTTGTTGGATATTTGTTCTTTCTGTTTGTTCTGAATCAGACAGATTAAAGGTCAGAATAACGAGGACGTCTCCCTGAGTTACATATAAACACACAGTATGTACATACAATATGCTGAATATATATATATATATATATATATACTGTGTATATATATATATATATATATATATATATATATATATATATATACTGTGTATATATATATATATATATATATATATATATATATATATATATACACACAGTATATATATATATATATATATATATACATACACACAGTATATATATATATATATATATATATATACACACAGTATATATATATATATATATATATACACACAGTATATATATATATATATATATATATATATATATATATATATACTGTATATATAGTGACATTAACTGTATGTGACATAATGGCGTCCTCACCCCCCGGACCTTTCTTCTTGCCCTTCTTGACCTTCTTCCTCTTGGCGAGCTCGTTGAAGGCCTCGGCAGCTTTCTGCAGTTTGGTGACGAAGAACTCGATGTCGTCCAGGACGTGGTTCAGGATTTGCTGCCAGATAAAACAGAAAGTCACGTCGAGGTCGAACATTTATTAACTCTGAACCAACAGAGAAATCTGATCTCTGATAAACCAGATCAAACAGTCAGCTGACCGCCTCTGACTCACCACGTCCCGGTCCACCGCCGCCGCCGTCACCTCCACCGGCCCGCCGTCCTCCCAGAGCGACCGCTGCTGACCATCTGACCAGCAAGCACCAACAGGCAGTCAGCAGCAAGCACCAACAATCACTCAGCAGCAAGCACCAACAACCAGTCAGCAGCAAGCACCAACAATCACTCAGCAGCAAGCACCAACAATCGGTCAGCAGCAAGCACCAACATTCAGTCATCAGCAAGCACCAACAATCAGTCAGCAGCAAGCACCAACAACCAGTCAGCAGCAAGCACCAACAATCACTCAGCAGCAAGCACCAACAATCGGTCAGCAGCAAGCACCAACAACCAGTCAGCAGCAAGCACCAACAATCACTCAGCAGCAAGCACCAACAATCGGTCAGCAGCAAGCACCAACATTCAGTCAGCAGCAAGCACCAACATTCAGTCATCAGCAAGCACCAACATTCAGTCATCAGCAAGCACCAACATTCAGTCATCAGCAAGCACCAACATTCAGTCATCAGCAAGCACCAACAATCAGTCAGCAGCAAGCACCAACATTCAGTCAGCAGCAAGCACCAACATTCAGTCATCAGCAAGCACCAACATTCAGTCATCAGCAATCACCAACAATCAGTCAGCAGCAAGCACCAACAATCAGTCAGCAGCAAGCACCAACATTCAGTCATCAGCAAGCACCAACATTCAGTCATCAGCAAGCACCAACATTCAGTCATCAGCAATCACCAACAATCAGTCAGCAGCAAGCACCAACAATCAGTCAGCAGCAAGCACCAACAATCAGTCAGCAGCAAGCACCAACAATCAGTCAAGAATCAATCAGCAGCAAGCACCAACATTCAGTCAGCAGCAAGCACCAACAATCAGTCAGCAGCAAGCACCAACATTCAGTCAGCAGCAAGCACCAACATTCAGTCAGCAGCAAGCACCAACATTCAGTCATCAGCAATCACCAACAATCAGTCATCAGCAAGCACCAACATTCAGTCATCAGCAATCACCAACAATCAGTCAGCAGCAAGCACCAACAATCAGTCAGCAGCAAGCACCAACAATCAGTCAGCAGCAAGCACCAACATTCAGTCATCAGCAAGCACCAACATTCAGTCATCAGCAATCACCAACAATCAGTCAGCAGCAAGCACCAACAATCAGTCAGCAGCAAGCACCAACAATCAGTCAGCAGCAAGCACCAACAATCAGTCAAGAATCAATCAGCAGCAAGCACCAACATTCAGTCAGCAGCAAGCACCAACAATCAGTCAGCAGCAAGCACCAACATTCAGTCAGCAGCAAGCACCAACATTCAGTCAGCAGCAAGCACCAACATTCAGTCATCAGCAATCACCAACAATCAGTCATCAGCAAGCACCAACAATCAGTCAGCAGCAAGCACCAACAATCAGTCAAGAATCAATCAGCAGCAAGCACCAACATTCAGTCAGCAGCAAGCACCAACAATCAGTCAGCAGCAAGCGCCAACAATCAGTCAACAATCAGTCATCAGCAAGCGCCAACAATCAGTCATCAGCAAGCACCAACAATCAGTCAGCAGCAAGCACCAACAATCAGTCAGCAGCAAGCACCAACAATCAGTCAACAATCAGTCATCAGCAAGCGCCAACAATCAGTCATCAGCAAGCGCCAACAATCAGTCATCAGCAAGCACCAACAATCAGTCAACAATCAGTCATCAGCAAGCGCCAACAATCAGTCAACAATCAGTCATCAGCAAGCGCCAACAATCAGTCAACAATCAGTCATCAGCAAGCGCCAACAATCAGTCAGCAGTCACACCTGCAACTACACTGGAGAGTCTCAAACACTTTCAGTTCATCTATAAAAGTACACATTTAATATAGATTTGAACCCTTATTATATATATAAATAAAATTACACATTAAATATAAAATTACAGCTATATTGATACAAATTTAGAGCTTTATGATGAATAAAATTACAAATGTATTTATATAAAATTAGACTTTCATTAATATTAATTTACAGCTTTATTAATATACATTTTAACCTGTATTATTATAATTAAAAGTAGACCTTTATTAATGTAAAACTACAGATTTATTGATATAATGTACAGCTTTATTATATATGAAATTACAAATTATTGATACAAAATTACATATTTATGAATGTAAAATTACAAATCAGTATTAAAGTACAGCTTTATCAATATAAAATCACAGATCTGTCATAGCTTATACCACCACTTACAGAACTACTAATTATAATTTTATTAATAATTAATAAAAATAATAACAATAATAATATTCTTAGTATTTCACCATTTATATAATGGGAGTTCATTTTTATTTTAGATCAATTATTATTAATTAATTGAACG